>NW_027270961.1:2050000-2122500 GCF_040938485.1 Diadema antillarum
ATGGTGTGACTATAAGTAAAATGAAGTATGATATCGTCGCTGGGGTGACAAGACCTTGTATCTGCAATTTTGGTGAAAATGACTTTTTTGCATTAATAGTGAAATAATGGGTTAAGTGATGTCCTGTCCAAATCCCAACTGTCTTACTCCAAAAATGAAGCCACCACAGTATGTCAAAGGAAAGGCTATCCCATTCGCTATAGTGCTTTGGCCGCCATGTTTTTTGGCTTTCCTGAACATTTGACATTTTGTAGATACGAGGTCTGTCGCCCCAGCGACGATATGTGACTTTCATTAGAGAGAAATACTTGTAAACTATCATTAGAGTGAAATATGTGTGACTCTCATTACAAAGATATGTGTATTATTACCATTTGAAAGAAATGTTGCATGGCTTTCATTGGATAGAAATATGTGACTTTAATTAGAAAGAAATATGTGTGACTATCAATAGAAAGGCATATGTGCAACTATCATAAAAATTACCACCTGAAAGACAATTCTTTCATCTGTTTGTTTGTTTTGTCAGTCATTACCATTTCATTTCATTGTATGTATCATATATTATTTTTCAGGTTTGCACAGGAAAGCAAATGGTGTTATATTTTTCTATGCTTTCCCAAGACATAATCCTGAATAAAGGCAATAAGATAATGACAAGTATAGTACTATTTTGATTTCTGCCTCATCTGATGGACAAGCTATGTTATTGTTCTATATACCTGAATCTTTCTGGACAATACGTTTCAGAATTAGGATTATTTGGTTTGTCATCAAAAGCAAATGAAGGCCTGTTATATACTGTTATAAAGACCCAACTCTAGGATGTCAAGCATGAATGTATTTTATCCAAATTTAATTCATTTCTACTTCAGATAAAACACTTACAACAAATCCATGTAATACAAAATGTATAAACATACATTTGAACGTGGAACAGAGAATCAGCTAGTGCATAACCTATATGAAACTACAGGTGACTCTTGTTATAACAAAGTCCTAGGGACCATCAGTTTTCTTTGTATATGTCAAAATTTTGTCACAGCCGAACAGTTAAGTATATAAAGATATACACAATACGATAATTTTTGGAAATGAATTCTTACTTCATTGTAAGAAGAATTTTGTTACAACCATGGTTGTTACAACAGGAGTGCACTGTACAGTGTACTCCATTTATAATGGCCATGGTTATAACGAAATTCCGGTTACTACGAAGTAAAAAATTTGGGTCGCAAATTTGGGCAACAATGTTATCCACTCTGTACTTTTTATTGTTTATTGTTCCGTTATAACAAAATTTTGATTTAACGAAAGAAAACTGCTAGAATCGAGGACTTCGATATAACAGGAGTCCACTGTACTTATTCAAAATCATTGTGTGATTGAAAAGGAGAGGCCCACATTAAAGACAAGCTTGTAGAGATGTGGGCCCCTCAATTAACTGAAAGTACAAAAGAAAAAAAGTAAAGTAATGAAAGCACACAGAAGAACACACAGATACATAAACACACAGACACAGACACACAGACACACAAACAATCAGGGAAACAAAGATACAGACAGGACAAAACAGCAAGAAACATCAGGAAGAGGCAGTTACTGGTAACCAGTTCATCATGTAAGATCACAGCTTTAATATTTTACGCAACTCTAAACAAGACTTCTGTGCATTGTAATTCCCTACTGACAGCAAAATAAATTCATGTGGCTGCCATTAAAACAAAAAGTGATTGCTTCACACTGTGCTTTTCTTGAAATATTCAAAAAAGTATTCAATACTATACCTTCACCACTACGTGATAGTAATCATAAATCTCTATATTCTCCCCATCTTGACTTTGCTATAATGGAGAAAAAGATTTAAGGAGGTATTTCAAGGATATAACGTAGATATAAACAGGGGATTTGTGCTTTACTAGGTGAGTACCATACCTTTGAAATTTTTCTCAACATTCCTGGGAATTGTTGGGAAAAAATTGTAAACTGAATCATTCCCTGACTTTATGTTATCTCTGCGGCACATCATCTACTTACTAGCAGGATGTTCAAGTATCACACCACAGATACATATATTTGGGGGAACAATGCCTTTTGTAAACTGATGATGTGAGACTCAGACTGGCAGCTGCTCATTTGACAAATCCTGAAACTTGTTTTATAGTGTATCCTTTGGTCTTTGGAAAGCATCCCTGTTAAATGTCTTTCAACGGGAAGAGAGTGATGCTCGAAACACCTGCACTGCTGCAACTTTCAAGTGACAGCTAACTTAACTTCAGATGTTTATGCAATAGGAATAATAAGCCTAATTTGTGCTTCCCATGATTCCGCCACTATCATATTTGACACCATGCATTTTTGTTTGTTTGTTTGTTTTTCAAAGCAAATTTTATAAACCAATTATGAAAGTGGAAATAAATGAAAAATGACATGAACGTTCTACTGAAAACAAGGCATGGCTAATGAACACCTGCACTAACGAACTCCTGTGTATCTAGTGTGGCTACAGTCCACCCGGCCCACACCCCAACAGTGCAGAGAAATAAGTTTGTCCCCTTGGTGCTTTCTGGGAAATGTGGCAGTTTTCTACAAAACTACTGACAATATTACATCCATGATCTACCAGATATTGAATACATTATTCAAATAATGAAAAAAAAAGAAGAAGCTATGACACACAATAGAAAGTGAGATAAGCAGAGAATAGCTCAGGAAATTTTGAGTGTAGGATAAGCCAGGAGAAGTGGATTGGAGGGGGGGGGGTCTGTGAAGGAGGACAGACCAGTTAGAACTTACCGCTTTCAACTTTGGGACTACACTCTTGCAGGCATTGTCAAGCATCTGATTGAGTACAATGACACAAGCATCAGCGGTCTGCGACTGGCGCATGTTGAAAATAAAAGAAGGGTGGGAAAGAATGGTGGCCCAGAATCGCAGTGGCAAGCTGAGTGGGAAGAAACAGAGATATGAACAACAAAATTTGCCAGTAAATCATTTCATGACTGAACATCTAAAGGCATAAGATTTCTAAAGAGATTAATCCCTTTGTGACTGATGTATGTACATCTTAATTTCACCATAGATGGGAAATTCTTGAGTTTTACTGGGCTACTTTTCTTTGATGCAGCTACACGTGTATATTTGAGAATGGATATAAGTAATCAACAAATTAATAATGTCAAGAAGATATACTTTTTCAGTTATTCAGTTCACATCTTATTTCAGCACAGACCCTGAAAGAGACTATGATGTATAGAAAGACGTGAGAGACAAATATGAAAATCTAAACATTGTACATTGAGTTTCTGTCTGCCAAATGATCACAAACCTGTTGTTTTTCCAGGTACCCGCAACCTCCGCACTGTTGTCATAGCGACTCGCCTCCTCGTCAAAATACTTGAAGAGGAAACGAAGGGCAAAGGGGACATTGTTGATGGTGTTCACATACTCATCTTCCCTGATGGTAAACATGGCGTTTATTGCTTCCTCAACAAAGTCCTGAATGGAATTCTGTATTGGGCAGACACAACCAGAAAATTGTTTTTACAATGCAGTATTCTTGGCAGTCAGGAGGCAAGTAGTATATTGTATAGCACTGTCAGACAAAAGACAAAATTTAGTATATGTCCCTTATGATTCTTTATATGATCACATGAAAGTTAGAAGGATGAATATTTAATGCCCTTTCAGTTTGGTCAACTTGAGACTAACAGTCTTAACTTTGTGGGCTCATTTTATTCACTACCTCCCCAAATGTTCCTATTCACCATCATACCCTACAGAAAGCATATTCAACAAGAGAAGCACTCCGAGAGCGCAGACCTCTGCCAAAGTGGCCAAGCAGTCAATTTTCACCAATGATCTTGTTCTTCCATAGAGATGTGATCACCACCCTATGCATGCATGCTAAAAGTTACCCAAATTCCCAATATTGAAGCCTTTTGTTACATCATCAACCCTCAGTTGTGTGCCGCACCTCGCAGTTAGAGCACGCACTTTAGTGCATGAAGGAAAACGTCAAAGATGCGCAGCTTGAACTGCCTAGTTCATTGATCCTACGTGCCAAACTATTAAAATCCTTCATGAAATCCATAAAAGTTCCCAGATCATAACCAAATTTTAATCATCTGTTCCTTGTGTCATTATCAACCTTTCCTGCAAGTTTCATCTGAATCTGTTTCCAACTTTTTGTGTTATTTTGCACACGGACAAACAAGCAAATAGGAACAGAAACATAACCTTCCTCAGCAGTGGTAACAATAAGTGATGTGCTAGTATTTTGGATGCTCTTCACTTTTTGCAAGTTGACAGTCCATCATATGGCGTGTTATCTACTCCAAACCTTTTTGCGTTTCAACCAGCCGCCTCCCCCCCCCCCCACCCTGCAGTGGTCTGAGTTCCACGTAGAGCAACCCTCCTACCTTGACAGAGACAAGGCGCTGTAGATAGATCTCCCGAATCTTGCGTCTCTCCTGGTTGCCCTGGAAACAGAGCACTCTCTTCAGGTCTGAACACGCCCCACTCTGAGCCTCCTCCTCCTGGTCAGCACTCTGAACCTGTTAACAGAAGATCATTGTGACATCATCGAGTCTGTTCTCTCATTCTTAACCCGTTGAGGATGCATCCCAAGTATACTTGGGCAAGCATCTATGGGAAATGCGTGCTGTAGCAAAATTAAACTGTCCTCAACAGGTTTCACCGTACAAAAGAAAAAGTGTCTCCCAGAGAGCATAAGTACGAATTATCCTCCAAATAATAAATCTGGAGCAGTCAGAAACACGAGTCAAAGCAGAGTTTGTTTTGAACTGCTCAGAAGTTACAGAAGGTACATGATTTTACTAATGCTTGACCATGTTACATACACTATTTGCTTTGGATAAAGTAGTCTTTGCAAGATTTTTTTCCAAGATTCCCAGGTCAGAACAAAGTGGAATGCACACACACAAACAATTGCAATGCATTGTAATACACTGGCAATGCAGCTGAGCATGGAAAGTATACAGTTAGGTCTTTTGGGAAAGTAAAAGACTGGTCATGTGACAGCTCTCAGCCAATCATTTGATGAAGATCCATATCACCAGTTATGATGTACTCTTTCTCCCAATGTGTAAAAGTTTGAGAAATAGGAAATGCTTGGGTGAAACGTATATATCATAGAGCACCTTCAATCATATTTGACCCTTCACCACAAAACCGACAAAAGAGACATGGAATTTAATTCTAGGGCAGATTCTGAAAGAGCAGACTTTAAGCTTTAAAATGATGTATAACTCAATTCAAATGGACTCTCCTGACAGGTCTAAATAATGGAAAGAAAGTGCAAACTCTCAAAAAGTATATACTGGGAAAAGAGGCTGTTATTAAAGGGGATGGCTAGTAACCGATCAGAGGGAATCAGTGGGAATGCTGAGGGATGATTGTTCCAATCCTTGTGGGATTCATTTAAGAGTACATTATATATCTACTGTTGTGTGAAAATTATTTGCTTCAAAACGGTCTCATATTCAAGTAATGTGCAGATTAATGCCCCGTCACTGAGCAGGCACGCTAACCTGGAAACATTAAACTGCACATTACTTGAATATGAGACCATTCTGAAGCAAATGATTTTCACACAACAATAGATATATAATGTACTCTTAAATGAATCCCACAAGGATTGGAACAATCATCTTCCAGAATTCCCACTGATTCCCACTGATCAGTTACTAGCCATCCCCTTTAAGGTCTATTCAAATGCTTCATCCTCCTAAGCTGTGCTCTGTGTATTGAACGGAACCTGGGAATGGGAAAAAAAAATAGGGTGTAAAGCAACAACAACAGTGAATTATAAGATTAGGCTGTAATTTGGCATGCTCTATTAACACATTCTACCCATGACTAATACCAACTTTCAAAGCAGAAGCATCGTCTTTTCAAAAGTTATTCGAATTGAAAGGGAGATGTGTGTAAAAGCTTTTTTAATAAATGAAAAGGAGAATGCAAGACATACCTAATCACAAGATTCTACAAAAATAATGTTCGAGAAGAACTGCTAAAAAACATAATTTTTCATAATTTTTCATAATTTCCTATTCATTTTATGATCCCAAATTTTAGAATGATGATCTTTCAGAAAATATGGAAAACTAAATATTGACTAGGTTGAGGTCTCAGGCTATTACAATATAATGCTCCATGAAATGAGCCATGTCAGTTACCGATTCATAGACTATTGCTAAGACGTGATTTTCAAGAAGACGATGAGCACACTAATGGCACTAAACAGCAATTCAATTTTAAAGTGACCAGAAGCACTGAACCATTCCCATGAAATAGAACATGAGACAGAGCAAACATGAGACAGCCCAGGGAAAGAAGGCAAGGAAGGATGGCAACCACAATACATCATAAAAAAATAAAGCAACATGTTTATGTATTGATTCTAGCTTCCCCTCCAGTTTCAACATTATTATAATGTACATAAACATCCTGCATCTTTGCCTTACATGTTATTATATTTTGATTAAATCATATTTTGACATATTTACTGTTTTTTATTGGCATGATACGTTTTGTACATTCATATTTTTTGTTGAAAAATGAAAGTGAATAAATGAAATGCAATTCAAAACAGAATGCACACAATCACTTTTTTTTCCACCAGTGAAGGTGGAATTGGCATGAGTATTGCCATAAATGGGTCATACCTCAGCAACTAATCCATATGCAGGGCTCCACACTAACTTTTTTATTTGGTGGCCCGATGGGACCACCAAAATCATCACTTTCAAATTTATGGTGGCCCGAGAGAAAATTTTGGTGGCCCCCCCAAAACAATAAAAAACATTAGAATTCCTGTTTTTTTTTTTTTATTAGTCACAAATATTTAAGTTTCATCATAGTAATAATTGGAAGTTGGACATATCTACTCATAAATAAACCTCATCAAACTCGCAACACTCACTCTCAGGCACTAATTCAGTCCTTTTCATCCATCCTTTAAACAATTTAACTGCTGAATGGAAAGACTAAGTATACAAACGTTGTAGATATTCATTGACAGGCACATGGGTTGCAACATCTTAACATAAATAAATGACACTTTTCAAAAAATTTTGGTGGCCCGAGGCGGGCCACCAAATTTGCCCTTTTTTGAAATTTGGTGGCCCGACTTTCATTTTTGGTGGCCCCGGGCCACCGGGCCACCGTTAGTGTCGAGCCCTGCCATATGAGATATATTTTGACTTTGTTTAAGTGAGGCAAAAGTATGAATGAGTGGGCATGAGGTCTGTTTTTTGTGAATGTGCATCTATGGTAAAGTACCTTTCTTTTAAAAAAGTATGCTTAGCATATATTCATGTTATCTTCACTCTCCTTTTAAGATGTACAAGAAAAAAAAAATCGGCTTTATGAGATGGCTTATGCCATAATCTCATGTTTACCATTCAACTCTGTTTTCACCTATGAAATACTGCAATGACTCATAACATACTTCATTGCCTACAGAGGTTCTACAGAACATTTTATCTACCCTTTAAATTGTGATTTTTATTTTCAGATGTATTCATTCACTCATTTTGAAAATTCTTCTATACAATGACTTTTACTCCCACTTGTTTAAGGAGCATTAACTTCAAAGATAGTAATGGCTGCTCTGTTGCAGGAGTGATTTTCCCATATTGCAAATGGGTGCTCTAAATGGGGATGATCCTTTTTCATGGTGGTGACTGAGAATATTTCAAATGAATCTAGAGTAGGTCATGTGACTTCACCTCTACCAATCAACATCATACCAGCGACGACATCTCTTTGGCATTATCAAAAGCATTTGTAATCCCACAAACCGCACTGACATGGAAAAACTGATGAGCATGAATGGTTCAAACTCACATTTGCAGGAAGCAAACCCACAACACACACTAAATATTGAACTTTTACATACCATGCTTAAATTCGCAAACGTTCAAGTCGGCTAAATACTGAACTTTGTCCACACACAAACATTTTCATGATGTAGACTGCTGGTCATTTTGAAACAAAGACACAACATTCCAACTTTGTGAGTGTTTAGAATCATACACAATCCATTTCAAGATGCCCAAACCAAGCAGGAGAAACAGCAAGGAATATGACTATCGGGTGGACTTAAATGAATGAATGATAAATTTTGTATTCATCATCAGCATTTTTTTTTAACGCTGTTGATGTTAGCTGCTTTCTTTTGCATGTTCAATGCCGTATTGTAAAACAACTTACAGCATGTGACCGTCGGTCATTTTGGACCTGGTGGGTAAGACATAATTCAAACGATGTACTCACAGAAATAATCAATGCACATAAGAGGACTATGAGTGACCATTAACCGCAAAAGCCCTTCGCTTGCTTATGTTAATCAAACCACAATGCATTAAACAGAACCATTTCCATTACCTGTTGGTTTCTTGTATCCTTTTCGAACAGAACATATGAATTATGTATTTTGGCATTGGTTTGGGTGAAAACATTTTCAGTTACCCTGCTTAATGAAACCAGTCAAATACATATAGGACCCTTGGCATGCACTGATAGGGGCACTACCAAAAACACAAAATCTCTTAAATGCTCTATTCCATTATTGTATATCAATGTTGTATTTGAGACATATTTCATGTTGTATTGCAGGAGAATTAAATTTTGCATTTGTAATATTTGCATCTGTATTTGCACTTTAAGTGTGATAACAGAAGGGGCTGGAGGAGGATTACTGCATCAGCAATAGCCAGCAGGCAGTGACGTCCAAGGCAGAACAGTGAAATTACAATTTGTATGTCATTTTTTAAAAACTTACACAGGTCTTCTTGATTTGTTGTTCGGTTTTTACTCTAGTGTATTAGACACTAAAATTTTTTAAAAGCAGTAACAAGGTGTTGCAACTACTTGACAAATTGCCCTACATCGAAGTAAGGAAGTACCAAATTAATCAGTGTTTCAGTACTAGCCATGAGAACAAAGAAAAAAATATCATGGGCATACATACTTTTTTCTTTATGAACTTTTTTTTTTTAAATTCATGGCTACAACTTAAACACTGATTAATTTGGTGCTTATTTATGACAATGTCGGGCAATTTGTCAATCAGTTGCAATAAAAACTCAATGTAAGATTTTCATTGAGTATCAAGGTGTGTTCCTCGCGAGACGGCAACTTGTTAAAAACTTATTTCAAAAGACACTTAGCTTTAAGGACCAGAAGGTAAGAAGGAGGGTTGCTAAAGTTTGACTAGGTGCTTGTGCAGGACAAAGATGTGAGAAAGCAACTCATTACTACTTGTTCAGACACCTTGTTCAGGACAAAAAGATGACAAGGTAACTCTTTAAAGTTACTATTAAAGGCACTGATGTACTTTCTTGTCTTAAACAAGGGATCAAGGTGAGTTTCAAGAAGTTGCTTTCTAGTCACCAGTTTCAGCTTGCAGAAATAACAGCTCCAGCTCAAAGTGAACTAACGAGATAGCTAACAAGTGCATCTATCTTTATCAACCAAAGTAAGGGTGGAGTCAAGATAATCATGAAAACCACATTCCAAGATAGCAAAACTTTAGAGACTATACTTAGAAAACTACTCACGTAACAACACAACATGTAACAAGACTGTGAATGCTTTAATACAGTCATTATCATCCATGTACTCTACAACATAGAAGTTTAAAGTAATGATTACAGATCACATACCAAACACACTCATCCACAAATTTGATTAAATCCAAAATTCACACGCCAAGTGTTAAAAAAAAAAATGACAAAGACACACTCAGTTTTTAAATCCTATACTGTAAAAGTGGATATTTTTGCACTTGGCCAGGTAAGATGAGTTTTGCATATTTTTAATTCTATGGAATCAAGACATTAACTATTGGAACAAAGGGAAAGCAAAAATATTCGCGTTCTTTTATTTTTGCTCTAGTTTCTGGTTGCGCAAAACTAGCATGAAAATTCCCCTTTTACAGTAGTACAGGCAACTTCTGTTATAACAAAGTCCTTGGGACCAGCAGTTTTCTTTTATTATATCAAAATTTTGTTATAGCCAAACAATAAAGTATATAAAAAGATACATACTGTGCAGTCAGATATTTTTGCAGCATGAAATTTTTGTAAGTTGCCACTGGCATTAATAGTGTAGAAAAGAACTCTTAAGAGTGCATTTTAGTTTCATGAATCTTAGCTCTTGCTAAAGTCATGAAATTAAAATGCACATAGACATTTCTGGTTTTAAAGTTGAAAATAATTTTGGGATCTAAATTTTTTCTTTGTTGTTTTGAGTTCTACTATAACCACTGTCATTATAACAAGAGTGTGCTGTATATGCCAGTAAAGGTTTACTTCATTTGATTGGAGGAAAGTTTAATGTAAATATGCTAATTTGATAGGGAATGAATATGAATGAGGTATGACTCACCAGATGGTAGGTTTTCACATCACCCTGCTGCTCCACATCAGGCTCATGATTATTAGCAAGTGGCTGGGACTCTTGAGTACTATAGGCTGTTATGCAAAATAGAACACCTCTAAATTTTCATATTCCTTAATACACGTGTATATTTACATTTTCACTTACCCAGGCAAAACTGGAACATGTGATGATGACATGTCAAGTGCAATAAACTAGCAAAATTTTAGATTTCTGTTGTATTTGTTTCATACTTCAATTTTACAACATGAAAACTTGATTCATAATCAGTATTGTATGTTATTCACTATATGAAATTTGAGAGAAGGACAAAGAAAATTAAGTTCACTAAAAGCACACTTTTGACACAAAATTTACCGTATTCCCACCCATGGAAGGTGATTTTGAGAAATATGACAACATCACTCAGCACCAACATGGATTTTGTAAACTGAATTCAATTCAACTCAGTCTATGGTTGACTTCAATAAATAAAGAGAAAGCAAACACACATAGTGGTAAAAATCTAAACCAGACTGGAAATGATAAAGTTATGGAAACTTGGTTGTTCAAAATGATTTTGGTGTAACAGAAATATCGGGTATAACAATATATTGGCATTAAGATGAGGCGATGATGTCAGTACCTCACAAGTCTCCCATTGGTTATTACCTTTTCTGGAATGAATTTACGATGGAAACATAATGTCTTTTACATCAATTCTTCTAGAATTGAACAAATATTGATAGTGATGACTTTCAGAGGGGAAGAGGGCTACAGCTGCCAATTTTTTTGAATGAAGCGATGATTTTGTAATATCATTCTGTACAGACTAACATAAGAGTCGTGAGGATATGACCTCACCGGTCACTGAATTTGCATGTGACTGTGAGTCATTATTGTTTTGCCAAAAAAAAAAAAAAAGAAGGGTCCTGTATACACCAAATATTTAGCAGGGTTGTTATTTTTTGTGAATTTCGCGAGTCAGTGCTATTCGCAAAATTAAAGACATGCAAAAATATCGACTCTGATCCTGATAAGAATGTGACGCACATGCACACATGTACATTTCTCCGTTCAGTACGGTACTCCACGATTGCAAATTTACCCACTCGCAAAATTGTTGGAAGTCCCGATTCGTGAAAATTTAGACTCGCTAAATACCGGTATATGCCGTATACAGTACGTGTAAGTTGGATAGTCTTTGTACATTGTAGCATTCTTTTTCTTCAACTGATTTTGATAAATTTTAGACAATTTGATTTGGCAATAACATGAAGTGGAGTTCCATTTCAATCCCTTCACTTTTTTCCTGAAGGCTGTTCTGAATTCAAGAACTGATGACTTTCCAGAAAATTCTGAATAAAAACCACAACATCAGATAACTCGAAATGTTCTCTTCTTTCTTGTTTTATCACATTCACTGTCTTGGTATAATAACAAAAACATAACATGGCATATAAAAGGGAGAAACATAATCAAAGTTTGACCTCACTACCCTGAACAAGCATCAGTAACCATAGTGCCAATGAGAACAAATAAGCAAGATATGACATGCTAAAAAACTCTCCTCCTTTATCTCATTCCATTGTTCTTCAACATTACATCAATTGAAACACTATAGCACAAAATCACCACAGTATTATCGTTGTAAATGATACACAAACTATTGCTACTGTGTACATGATGTGAGTTTTAATGATAACTATTCTCCAACATGTACTACAGTGACTATGGACAATACTGTTCACATTAAACAACACAGACATATAATTCAGAATAAATAGCACCGATATATGGTTGTTGAAAAAAATAATCATTTCATAAATCTAGTAAGAACAGTACTACAACGTACGGTTATGCAATATGCATCATGACTACGTTTTGTACATGTACATTGTACCATTGTGAATAACTGTGACAGAGAGAATACATCAGTTTTCCTCTGTTTTGGAGTAAATGAGTACAGTGAGTATACAAGTACACTACAAAATATTTCTTCTTAGAAATGAATGTAATGATGTAATCATAAATGTTGTAGTACTACATAACCATATTCAATTAGCAATGTAAATGTATATTCAAAAGGAATACCATGTACCATTTGCTGTGATGTAGACTTCAGAGAAAAGGGCATACAAAATATGTTGACTTTTTCCCATTGGAATCGTTTTGACTTTATGGAATACCAGAGATTTAGAAACTTGTATATATAATAAAACTGCAGACAATAGAAAGACAAATATTTTATTCATATAAATGAAACAATTTAAAACAAAAACAAACTTTATTCCTCTAGACCCCAGTCTGACACCATCACAAAACTGTTGGAGTTTGGCAGATGATTATTAAAGCTTGGTTTAGTCAGCTTTTCTAGAGATTGTGATATCAATTTCATTGTTTGTGCTGTTTTTCTTTACAGTGTAACCATCAAGGGATTTAAAGTCTCTGTGCTATCATGCTGTATAAATGGCATAATACTAAGATTAAGTGAAAATCTCATCAACAAATTAGCTAAGTATGATTGAATTAAACTAGACTGGTGCTCTGGTTTCTAAAAGCTACAACTACCTGATGTAGCCAGAGTGTTGAATTTAGGCATGCAGTGATGATGGATGAAAAGAAATGGTAATGCATGACATGAATTAGAACAAACACCAGAATATTGGTTATACTCTAAAACCAATATTTACATGTATCTAAATATGATTGGGATTAGTAGGCCTATGCACCACAAATTATTAGCAAGAAATCAGAACCTTTTATTTGATTATTTTCTTGGAACAGAGCTGCAGCAAATGACATAAAATAAAGGAATAAAAATAATATGAGCACATGCTAATTTAGTATGACATCAGACAAAGCAATGCATATCATTAAATAGAAATAAAGAATGTATTGCCATTAGACTCAAATCTCCATGAGCAATGATACTGTGCTTTACTAATCACATCCCTACACAGCACACAAATCAACAAAAGCAAAGAATCAACCTGTTTTCAGATCACACCATACCTTGGGTTAGTATGCAAAATCTTTCAGTGAAGTGAAGAGACGAAGTAAGGTTTCTTCTATACTCTCACGCAGAATTGAGAATATTTAAATACGTGATTTCTGTAATAGTGCATCACTCCCCTAAACTGTTGATGTGAGAAGGTGGGCTAACTGTCACCATCTAATACTTGGCTAAGTGATGTCAGAACATTCAATGCAATTATGATCATTTCATTCATTCCAAGCAAATAAAAATGTCAACGAATGACTGGTCATGAAACGTAGAAACAAAAGAAACCTGGTAACCTGTCAATCACATGAATTGTAGAGTTTTGGGCTTGAGTGTCACTTGCAGTCTATCAAAAAGGAGCTCAAGTTGTGTAAAAAAGAAGAAGAAATATAACAGAGTATGACTTGACTCTCTCCCCCAACAACTGTTAAATCTAAGAAATACAATTTTCTTGCGAATGAATGAATGGTAATAAAGACCAACAGTATTACACAGGCAGTATGAAGCTCACACAGCAATTAGCTTTTAGAAGGGAAAAGAAAGCACAATTCATTCTAACTTCCCACAAATGACTCACACTTTACTCACATGCACCAAACTCACAAAGGATTTTTCTTTACTATTCCTACAGAGGGATTCCCTAAATCAGGTGCCCTACCATTGTTTAAATCTACAGACTGTCACAAAATGGCTGATGGGTTATGAACCAGCTTTAAGTCATGTCAACAAATAAGGTCTACATTTCATGCTTAATACTGTAAAAATAGAAAATTTTGCAATTCAGAAATTTATGCACATTTTGCAATAAAAGCATGCAATTATTGTTGCCTATAATATGTAATGATATTTTATCCCTTTGACTGAAATAATTCTACACAACTGACAAAAAAATACTCACATAAAATTTCTCAGTTTGTGTAGTTTTTAGATCTCTGGGCACGTTAAGCTGGCCATATTATCATTGCACATCCAATTCCTTTTTTATTCTATTACCGAGATGAGCCTTCGGGACTATTGGCATAAGGTAAGGCACGTGAGATGAATTATACTCACAGAAGAAATTCTCTGCTGCTCCATTGTACGCTATCGGCCCGGCATTGGGCTGTTCCTGTTTCGTAACCAGGGTCACAGTGGCGCCGTCGTTTATCTAGTAAAAATCAGTGCAATGACTCGTGGTGAGCTGTGTGTACACTACCAGACACTAGAGGGTGTCCTTGCATTTATGCGCACTCCATAAGATGAGACGTGTTTAGATGAGCGTGCATATGGAGGTGTTCACTTGGATGCCACAATATCCTAAAGTGTCAAATACAGGGCATAGTGAATATGGAAATCTATATAACTACAAATCATGTAAGATCGCAGAAGGGTTGTGTTAGAGATCGTAAAGTTACAGGCTCTTTAAATGCTTTGCAAGTTGTATTCATTACTAATTTGGGACCAGTCCACCTCATGTGGGTCCAGCCAATGGCTGGTCTTGGAAAAACTTCCCGATACCAGTAACAGGAGGAAAGAGTTCTAGGAGGATGGTCTTTGAATAATGGTCTCAGGAGGGAGGTTTAAGCTGGATGGTTCGGTGAGGTTGGTTCCCGGACATGATTTTGAAAAGTTGGCCCTGGAAGGATGATTCGGAGAGGAAAGTTTGAAGAAAATGGTCACTGGATGGTGATTGTGGGAAGTTTGTTCTTTAACCCGTTGAAGACGAGTCCCTAGTAAACTTGGGCAAGTGTCTATGGGAAAATCGTGTGGTAGCAAAATCAGCCAGTCCTCAACATGTTTGAACTCTAGCAAGATACTTCTCGGAGGTTGGTTTTCTATGGAAAACTTATCCATCAATGCTGACAGTATAAGGATAATATTTGGTGATGGGTTTGGCATGATCTTGTTAGGATTCAAAGACATGGCAGGTAACATAGGATGCTATTTCTTTTTTTATCGGGGGGGGGGGGGATTGGTGGTAGCTATGGTTATTTGATAATCCTGCAATCATGAGAGAATGGTGGTAGGGGTGGCTGTAGGGGCTGGTTGAAGGGGTGGTTTTGGTGGGTGGTTGTAGGGGTGGTTGTAGGTGTAGCTGTAGGGGATTGTTATAAGAATGGTTGCAGGGTATAGTTGTAGGGATGGTTGTAGAGGGTGGTTAAAGAGGGTGGTTGTAGAGGGTGGTTATCGGGCTGGTTGTAGGGGTGGTTGTAGGTGTAGGTGCGGGAGATTGTTGTAAGAATGGTTGTAGGGGTGGTTATAGGAAATGGTTGCATGGGTGGTTGTATTGGTGCTGGTAGGGATGATTGTAAGGGTGCTTGTCGCGGATGGTTGTAGGTGGTGATTGTATGGGAAGTTGTATGGATGGTTGTAGCAATAGTTGTAGGGGTGCTCGTAGCTATGATTGTAAGGGCGCTTTTAGGGGATAGTTGTAGGTGGTGGTTGTATGGGTGGTTGTAGGTGGTGGTTGTATGGGTGGTTGTAGGTGGTGGTTGCAGGTGGTGGTTATATGGGTGGTTGTAGAAATGGTTGTAGGGGTGGTTGTGGGAGTGGTTGTAGGGATGATTGTAAGGATGGTTGTAGAGGAAGGTTGTAGGTGATGGTTGTATGAGTAGATATATGGGTGGTTGTAGGGTATGGATGTAGGGGTGGTTGTAGGGATGGTTGTAAGGATGGTTGTATGGAATGGTTGTTGGGGTGGTTGTAGAGGTGGTCATAAGGGTGGTTATAAATGGTGGTCGAAGGGAATGGTTGTAGGGTTGGTTGTTGGGGGATGGCAACTTTGGATTCAAGTGATTGTAATGGATGGTTGCTAGAGGATGGGATGGTTCCCAGAGTTAAGTTTTTGCTCACCCCATAATGGCTGAGACTGTTGAGTTGAAGCCATCCCAGGCTTGGCTGGGATGAGGTGTCCTTGTCTCGTAGGATCAGTGCTCCTGCATTACCAGATTTGATCACTACGGGTGGAGAGACATAAAAGACATTCCTATTGGGAAATCTTTCATTTAAACACATTCGTAAAAAGATAATTGATTGCCAATTAGTAAAGTAAAAATTTGTCTGCAGTCATCAACGGTTTAATGCACTAATTCTCAAAATTCGACTCTGAACTGTCCTCTGTACAACTACCACTTAAAAAAATTAAGTCTTTGATGACCTCTGTTACAAATTTGATTAAAATATTAATAACTCAACCCTCAACAAAAAACAGTTACGTCTACCAGCCTTAGTCCTATGAGGTGAAGGTGTACTTTCATATTATGTATCTACAATTATGTAGCTGTCTTTGCACTCTTAAATAAATAGATAAGTAAAAAACTATAGATGAAGATCATCACATTGGGCTGCTAATTTCATGGTCAGATATCATTAGAGCTTGTTGCATGCATCCCAGGACAAATCAAATTCCTTTCAAAGTACAAAACTTCATCACAGAAGGATTGGAACGAAGATATGTGACATATCGGGCCCTTTCAACTGACCAAGGTCAACGTCTGTAGCAGCTCGTTGGAACTTGGTATGTTTTTGCCGGTACATGGCATCCAGAATTTTCTTCTTGACCTGAGTGATGGTGTCCACGTCCAACACGCTCACCTCCACCGTGCCGATCTCGCTCTCCACGTTCAGTTTCTGTGGCAGAAAGGTAAAGTTTGTGTCACCCTGAGAAACTGGTCAAATCTTCAAACTACATGTACCTTTTCTGGCTGTGACTCTTGACTATATGCTGACTGATCATGTGGAAAAAAAAATAGTGTCTTCTCTCCTGATGACATGGTTTATGTCATATCTATTTTCATTTCATTACAGACTTCAAAAAGGTTGTAATTATCTTCAGCAATTTACCAGGAGCACCCATCGACTCTTGATGAGACTGATGTCATGTGGTGACCAACAAACAAACCATTTGAGGTAGGCATAGAGCCCTAGCATCACAATAATGTGAAATGTCTACCGTCTTAATTTCAAACTGGCTGGAAGTCACCAGGAATGTATGGAGGCTTGAGTAACATGTCTACTTTATGCCTACTGGCACGGGACAAGGTTTGAATAAATCTTTGACATAGTAGGATCTAAGATATTAAAAGAATTAATTTGTAATCATATTTCTGAGAAGCATGTCTTGGCATGTTTAGTGTTACAATGTGTTCAGATAATGGAATGCATCTGCCCTTCAACTATCAGCATGAAAGCTGTGCCATATCACAGTGACCTATCAATCAAACAAATGATTCCTGATAGGTTTACATGCAAGCATACACACTTACACGCAAGCACCATGTCACCATGGTAACATGATGAATGCAAGCTCCACCTTCTCATTCACGTCCTAGAGGTCAAACCATACAGATTGTACATGCATACAAAGAATAGAGCAAAACATTCTTCTCTGGACCACAAATGGCCATACATTCTTTGTGACACATGTTCAGCAAAATAAGTTTGGAAGAAAACTTTAGAAAAGTTTGCTTTGCGATGTCTGAACAATTACTGAATTAAAATGAAAGTTTTTCCAATCATTTTGACAAATGAGTCTCAATCAATCTCATCGGGTTCATTTCCTACTCTAATTTGGACTGCCATTCGCAGATGAACGTTTTGAAGACTCAGCGTGGTACAAGCAACAGTGGGACCCATTTTGGAAAACAGTGAACCCAATGGACATCTGCCTGATGCCATGCACAAAATGACTTGCATATGGGTCATTCCATTTTTGCACTACAGACATGATGATGTTACTCTATTTGAAGACCCTACAATTTATAATGTGAAGCAAAGTAAGAAAAAAAAAAGAAGAAAAAAAAGTGAAGTCTGAAATGGAGGGGAGGGGATATAAAGACAAGAAGATAAGAATAAAGATAAGAAATTGATAAAGGTGAGAGCAAGAGAAAGAGATTGAGAGGGAGATATGGTCAGTTGGGTAACACGTAATTTGCTCCTGCAACAATTGCTCTGGTCTTATTTTCCCCAAGGAATTTAAGTTAGGGTTTAATAGGGTTGTGATGGGCTTTTTGGTTTAGTTTGATGAGAGAATTAGGATTAGGGTTAGGGTTATATTTGTGGGGGAGTATTTATGTTTGGCCTAGCATGTAGATATTTCATGGGAGCAATTGTCGCAGGAGAAAATGTCATGGAACCGGTTACTAAACCCAATGAGGGAGGCAAAGAATAAAAAAGATGTCTGTCTACGTACCAACGCAGTGAACTCCTTGCTCTCTGTCAGAAGATTGTCGAAGCTGAGTGAGAGGAAGGACTGGCCAGTGATGGCATCCACGGGACCCTTCTCACACTGGATCTTTAGGGCTTGGTAGAGGAGGTAGAGTGGGTGGCCTACTGACTCCTGGAAGATGGGTCATACAACAGAGTTTTCTTCAGTGTTCATTTCTTTACGCTGTTATGTAACATGCTTGATCAGCTTCATAACTGACAATATCAAAAGGAAGAAACCAGTATAGAATTTGAACCTGCACCCTACAAATGCTTAATGCTTGGTAAAGGCACCTAAATCTGATCTGAAGCCAGTTCAAGGCAACATCAAATGTCTCTCCTCTTTCTTTTCCCCTTCTGATCATAATTCATTACTGTCCAGAAAGACATAATAGCTAGCTTAGATCTGCAATGTAGATGCCTAGATGATGTTAAAGGGCAGGTTCACCTTCATAAACATAAGGATTGAGAAAATGCAGCAATATAAGTAGAACATATCAGTGAAAGTTTGAGGAAAATTGGACAATCGATGCAAAAGTTATGAATTTTTAAATTTTTTGTGTTGGAACCGCTGGATGAGGAGACTACTAAAGCTTGTGAGTCATATGCGTACAACAGTATAAAGAAAATGTAAAGAAAATTCAACATATTTTCACTTTTTTTCGCATAATAAAAGACCACTTGACTTGCCTCTTTCTAAAGGCAGGGGGAATAATATTACCCATAACATATGTCGGTAACGAGTCAAGGGAATGTGTACTTTTTTTCAAAAGATGAAATTTTGTGAAATTCTCTTTTTATTTTCCTTATATTGTTGTACGCATGTGACATCTAAGTCATTCATACACTGCAGTAGTCTTCTCATCCAGCGGTAACTGCACAAAAACTTCAAAAATTCATAACTTTTGAACGGATTGTCCGATTTTCCTCGAACTTTCAATGATGTGTTCTACTAATATTGCTACATTCAGTCAATCCTTATGTTTATGAAGGTGAACTTGTCCTTTAATTAGGCCAAACATGGTGTTCTGCATATACGTGCAAGACAGCTGTCTCCATTGTACAACCCGGGAGGGCTGCATCGTCTTAGCTTTCGTGATGCAGATCTACAGCTCACCAATATGTGAACGGAGAGGATGAAACACAATAAAACAATGGGGAAACTCCAAAACAATGCAAATAGAGGTCATTGATGAGTGCCTCAGTATGTGCACTTTACACATTTTAAAGGAAAAGATGCAAAAGGGCACAACTCCATTTCACTTCACTCAGTGTTAACACCATCCTGACAGATGACAAATTCACAGATGAATGTGTCATAATTCATAATCCTGTCACTTACAATAAAACACGGTGGGAACAACTTTTTGCAAAATATACAGTCCAATTGCTTGCAGCATAATGGAAACAGTAACATGCTGCAGAGTACTACATTTTAATGCTGCCATTTCAGACAAAAAAAAAATCCAACATGACATGCAATATATGAAATTAAAGAGGCATTCCAGATGATTTTCACAATTTCACATCATGTAGTACATAAATCAACAGATCCATGTATAGACTTGTGGAATTTATTGTGGTCCTTGAGCAGAGAAACCAATAATCTAAAGATCTTAAACAAATTACATTGAACAGTGTTGATAACATAGGAGCCTCACATATTTTTGAAGTGTAGCAGTGTAATTCCACTACAATACTGCTTGTTTAACAAGTTCACCTGTGTACAATCCATGCCTTCTTCTTCTGTTCTACTTCCTAGAGCCCCAACTCATGCATTCTTATGGTGAGGCTGCCATGTCATCATCCTTGTTCATTGCAATGTGTTATAAATTTTGAAAACATTCTTATTCCTCATCACAGTCACTATAAATTCTGAAACTCTGTACTCAGTATAACTTATCTATAGTTGTTCAAATGTAAAAGTTTGAAAATCTTCCAGAGGCCCCCTTTAACTGTACTTAAATATTCCAATGGAAAAAAAAAAGAGTTCCATGTTCTATTTTCAAAATACTGATGCACAGCAAATCTAAATCAAACATTTCTTCACCATCAAACAATTTGACCCATAAATTCTACCAACAGTCTAATATCAACACTTAAACATCTAAAAATACTTTATACTCATCATTATCAGATAGGACTTCAGCTATTCTGCAATGATCAAAGATATGTGCAGAACAAAATCCTTCTACCTTCACAAATTTGAACATGGCAAGAGCAATCCAGTTGGTCAGCAGTTTGTCCTCCACGGTCTCCGTTCTAGAAACAAAGTTACACAATTTTGAAATAACATTTTGTCAGATGTATTAGGATGTGATGTCTCAAATGATAAATATTGAGATACTGAAAGATTGGAGTTGCCATTCACTAGAGAGATAGAGAAAGACAGACAGACAGATAGATAAATAGATAGAGATAGATAGATAGATAGATAGATAGATAGATAGATAGATAGATAGAGATAGATAGATAGATAGAGATAGATAGATAGATAGAGATAGATAGATAGATAGAGATAGATAGATAGATAGATAGATAGATAGATAGATAGAGATAGATAGATAGATAGATAGAGATAGATAGATAGATAGATAGAGATAGATAGATAGATAGACAGATAGAAAGATAGACACAGATAGAAAGAAAGATAGATAGAAAGAAAGATAGACACAGATAGACAGATAGATAGACAGACAGATAGATAGATAAATAGACAGATAGATAGATAAATAGATAAATAGATAAATAAATAAATATAAAGATAGACACAGATAGATAGATAGGTAGATACAATGTAAATAGAGATATATACAGACAGATAGGCAGATTGATGGCTAGATAGATAGATACAGTAGTCAGATAAACAATTATAAATATAGATTGATAGATAGACAGACATACAGATATGCAGACAGATATACAGACAGACAGATAAAAGGACAGATAGACAGACAGTTCAATACATAGATGAGAGGAGAGAGAGAGAGAGAGAGAGGGAGAAACACACCACTGTTGTCAGAACAAAGCAGTAATTATCAACAAAAAACAAAATCTGTGTATTTACAAAACAGCAAGAGCACATTATAAAATATTCAAGATTCGGACATTACTTCTTGAAGATTAAAAGCTATTTTGTATTCCTTCATTTAAGCACAGCCGATGTAACTAAGTTTGCTTACGCACTACACTAACACACACAGACAGGCAGCTTTCTCCTACTCTGATACCATTTTAAAAAGCTATAGGGATAATCATCTAAAGGCAGAGAAAAAGAAGAAAACTGGTTAAATCATTGCACTTTGAAGGTGAAGTGCATGTCCAGAATTTTACTTTTGGCCTCATTAACAACTGATGATGAAAGAAACATCGAAATGTCAACATCTAATTTCAAACAATTACAAGTTATTTCACTTTTTCTCTGGAACTGACTTATAATACAATTATACATTATGTTCAAGTTGACCTTCAAAAATAGCTTGATTTAAAACAAACAATGAAAGAACTTATTCATCAAATCAGACTTAGCACAAGATATTTGTTAAATATTAAAGTGTCATGTATTTTCATAACATGATGACATAGTTGCAAACACATTAGTATACATATGAGCTGAGCCAATATCATCTACTCTCAACTTTCAATCATAAAATGTCTCTTGTCTGTAATTCAGCATTTATAATCCTTCCAACTGCCCTAAGAAGAATTATTGCTATGTTTAATATTGAAACAAAACAAAAATTTGATGTCATGGATACAAAATATCTGTTTGATAATTGTTAGAATATCAACAAATGAATATTCACAAATATTTGTACGTTATGGATACAAAATATCTGTTCGATAATTGATAGAACATCGAAAAATGAATATTCACAAAGATTTATATGTTATGATAATGAGAGACTAATGAACCATGACATCATCAACCAATCTAATTAGCACAGTATGCTGTTGTTGTTAACATCACTGTTTAATGAAAACATCAGTTGTCACATGCATAATTTGCACAAACTTTGAATCAACATCCTAAATACCACAGCATTTCAAATACTGCAGTCTTTCAGGGTAAGTGCAAATGGCCCTATTGTTTAACTGCTGTACAGGCATATACATCAGTCTAGCTAAAACGTAAACATACCGTTTGAAGAGATTCTTCATTCTGTTCTTATCTGCAGCTTCACAAATTGTATCAGTCATTAGACTCATGAGTACACTGGAAAAAAAGAAAGACAAAAATCATGAAAACAACTACTGTGTCTATTACCTTTGAAATTATTAGACACAGTGAGTTTTTTATGTGACAGAAGGACTGCCCACCAAACTTATTTACAGCAAGTATTACTGTAAAACATGATATATTCGCGGCATGAAATTTTCACGAATTGGAGCCGACAGCCTTTTTCGCGGCATGAAATTTTCGCGAATTGCCACTGGCGTTCAATGTATGTAGTGTAGACAAAAACTTTCGCGTGCATTTTAATTTCGCGAATTTTGGCGCTCGCGAAATTCGCGAAATTAAAATGCACGCGAAAATTCCTTGTTTTACAGTACATACTCTGAGTGAATACTGTTATATCCACTGTTTGGTTTATGGGAAGTGATTTTATTATTTTTTTTTTAACACCAGTGTTTACAAAGGATTCATGTTAATGTAAATGTAGCTTATAAAAGGAATATCATTAATTTTCTTGTCATCATCTGTAATGACCTGACAGAAGAATACCTGGTCCATGTAATGTATCAACACTGCTCTTCTAAAATCAGTTTTAAAAATGGTTGCAACTGAAGTTGGAAACAGTAGTCTGGACACACTACTTATATCTTGACATTATCAGACAAGTTGTAGTCAAATGGTGAAGAAACAAGGATAAAATGAAAGATGAGTCTTATTTTTTTTTTTGATAATTGCAAAGCACTTCAAAACATATTGTATTAAGCACTATATAAGTATTTCATATTATTATTATTACCATTACATTTTTTGGGGGTAAGTTTCCATTTCAGGTCACCTTCATGGATTTCTCTTTTATTTTCATAGCATTACTAAGTACTGACACTTGGCAAAAAGATACTGATTTCAAAGGTCAACAAACTTTGAATAACACTACAAAGAACAGGGATAACAGATTCGGGTAAGCATGTTATCATTCCAAGAATTAATCATAAATAATACATTTCACATTACTTTTGGCCACTTTGAGATTCTGTCAGAGCTTGACTTACGATGTGAAATATCGGAACTTTCTCTCCATAACCAGAATCACAGTGAGTAGGGAAGCAATGTTGGACCTGCGAATCGAGCATTTCAAGATAAATGTTGATATACCACGTAGCATGCATCCATGGCAAGATTAATGTTAGTTCACACCATTAACATACTAATGTAATCACACCAGCTGAGAGCAGAACATAGTTTAATGTAGGGTAAAAAGAAATATATCATAGAATAATATTATCCCTGCATAAAAGCCCTCATTGAATCAAATATTCCCCTGGCATTTAATCAAGAGGGTTTCAAACAAATTTGTATCATTTATCAGCCAAGTATTCTACATCTGTTTTTCTTTTTTACATAATTTTGTTCTTAAATTGCACCGACATTAGTTATAGCACCTTGTCATATCTATGTATATAGTGATCAAGAGTCATATAACAAACAGGATTTAGGAGAGATATTTTGTGACACATTTGTGAGTCTGCAGCTCAAAGTATATTCCAATTTAAGGATAAAAGACAACAAACAATCCTGGTCCAATATCTTTCATAATTGCACACATATTCCAGATGGTTCCCCTTACTGTCAAACACGGAACTGCATAATTCTAATATCTTATCCCAGACACACAGTATGAGTTCTATTTATCAATGCATTTACATACTCTGAGAAGGACATTAAATGATATATTCTAAATGATCTAGTTTCTTTCAAATCCACATGTGGAATCAATTAGTAAAATATGTACATGTGGCTTTATTGCAAAATATATTACAGACATTTTTTTGTTAGGTTGGGTGTTGATGTGTAGAAGGACACATGTGGTTCTCCAAAGACTAGGAACTTACTTCTGAATAGTACTGGACTTGCTGTTATCAACTGTTTGGATTAAGACTTTCAGGAATTCCTTCTTGCTGAGAAGCTTAGAAAATTCCATCATAGCTCGCTCTTCCATCTCGCTGGGGTTCTACATAGAAAAGGTGTAATGTTATCCCCAAAGGAGGTTATTTTAGATAAAACTCTTTCGACTTCACTGAGTACTTGAAGTGTTACATGACACAACAGTATACAATGAGAGATAGGGCCTAAACAATATGCAGAATAAGAATAAAACAAAAAACAAACAAAACAAACAGATGTTTGACAGAATAACATCTTTCCCGTAAATCATAATCTCTGCAACAGAGTACAGAATCACATGACACAACCCTGGCCACAAAACTCAAATGTATACTCAGACTGTTCTCCTCACATCATTTCAGAGTGACTGTGAGGCATGGACTATGTATCCGCAGCACCGCAGCAGCAGGAAAATTTCCACCGATGTGCTCTATGCAAGATCAAGATCCCCAATAAAGAAGACTTTGACAAGGAATCCCAATGTACCCACCCCCCCCCAAAAAAAAGAAGAATATATATATATATATATATATATATATATATATATATATATATATATATAATTATGTTAGTGAAGTAAATAGGAAAATGTATAGCTCTTAAGTGTTTTAAAATCATAAACAGCAACTTTAGATTGAAGATCTCTTCAAAGTGGCTACCTCTGGGTCTGATGCAAGCGGTTTGACTGGTGCTCCATAGAACAGCATGCTTTTCATATAGTCTTGGTTGCTGACAAATGGCATTCCCAGTCCCTTTAGCTGCTCCTGGATATCACTCATCTCTTGCTGAATGAAGAAGCCTGTCATAGATGGAAGACAAATAGAATCAGGGGGCGGACCAGCAAAAGGAGAAACCTACATGTACCACTTCACAACAGGTGAATTGAATTTGATGGTTGGAGGGGAGCTCATGCAGAAACTTATCATCCTCCGGATATTGATTTGTGAAAGTACACTCAAATGTTGTTAAGATTTCTTCCGCGGACTGTTTATATCTTTATTATGATATGATTCATTTTATGGAATTGTTAATTAATTTTTAATGCTCCAGCATTTTGAAGTAATGAACAGTTGCATACAAATGATTGAACTTATAAATGTATCTTAACTGATGATGTTTATGTTTTTTTTTCTTACGCGGACTCCCGCTTTCTTTTTCTCTCACCCTCATTTCTGCCTCCATAATCCCTATCAGAACTTCCGTCTGTCTTTCTTCCCTTCCTCACTTCCTCTCGAGTCCATATCTGACTGAATATAATATGATGTGCTCATAATGGAAATGCTCTTTGTAATTTTATCATTATTTTATCTATATTGTGTATGTGTTATACTTTTGTAACATCGTGCAATTCAGTCTCTGACTGCAATGCGATCGAAATAAAACCATTAAAAAAAAAAAGAAGAAGAAAAAAAAAGAAGATATCCACCAATCTTTACAGTCTTTCAGTGGCCTATCAGAGGTCTTGCTCTATGTGGAATGGGGGGTGGGGGAGAGATACTTGATGAGGATGATGACACTTACCTTCCACCACCTGTGTCCTCGCATCCTGCATCAATCTCTGCATCTCCACCTCCGTCTCCTTGATGCGGCTTCGGTAGTTGGAGTAGCCGATGGCGAACACGATGGCGAACACGATGATGCAGAGGAAGACGAAGCCAGCAACGACTGCCACGATGATGACAATGATTGAATCATTTCTGGGGTAGGTGATGGTGCCGATGACAAACTCCAGGTTTTCTCCATGCCTCACCTGGGTCAAAGGTCAAGAGAATTCAAACGGGAGCAAGAAACTCTTATCTGAATCACAGCTATGACCATTTGTGCCTCAGTCATGGGGACATTAACCCATTGAGAACGGGCTGATTTTGCTACAACACGCATTTCCCATAGACACCTGCCTGAGTATACTTGGGACTCGTCCTCAATGGGTTAAGAAATATTCGGAGTATACAGTAATTCAGGAATAAATTACTACCAAGTTAGGCAGTTTGAAATGATGAATTCTCCTCCTCAATCTCCTCTCTATCTCTTCCTTCCCCTCTCATCTCAGCTGATCTCATCGTTTCTTCCCACCTATTCCTGTCTCTTTCTCATAAGCAGAACTTCAGCTTCTGCTTCTAATGTAAACCAGTTTTGTATATGTTTTGTCACACACCAAATTTTTGGACGCCTACATAATAGATGCTGACCTTTTAATTGTAATATGTTCTTATGCTTTGTCCCAGTGAGCACTTTATGTTACCATTTGTTGCAAATATCTATTTGGACTGTCATTTGCATCATGAAAACTGAAATGTCATTACATTGGAACAGTTATTGTATATCAGTTATATTTGCTTGAAATCAATCAATCAATCAATCAAAAAAAAACAAGAGACCCGCGGGTCTAGCGCTCACCTGAGTATCGCAAGTTCACCTTTCACGCAGTCACTAATCTAAATTATTCACAGCTCTACCAAAATTTGACCAGGCATTCTCAAGTAGAAGATGAAACTGTACAATAAGGGCCCAAATTTTTTAAGATTCCTTAATTTGGGGGGGGGGGGGGGGGGATTGGGGCCCCCTGGGGCCCTCTGGGTGGGGCATGGTGCCCATTTTTATAAATTGAGATCCTGACCCCCTAGGGATGCTACCTGCCAAGTTTGATGAAAATACATCATGAGGTTTTCAGGAAGAAGATGAAAATGTACAATTCAGGTCCCCATTTGGACCTTCCCAACCAACCCCCCCCCCCCCCCTGCCCCCAAGAGGGGCACCCCTTGATCTCCTATGAACAAACTTGAAAATACAGTCATTAATGTACTCACTCATAGTATTATCTTACCTCTATAACTTCTGATTCTAGAGAAGATTTTTAAAGATTCCTTCATTTTGGGGGTTTGGGGCCCCCCTGGAGGCCCCCTGGGTGGGGAATGGTGCCCATTTTAAGAAATTGAAATCCTAACTCCCTAGGGATGCTACCTGCCAAGTTTGGTGAAAATGGGTCATGGGGTTCTCAAGAAGAAGATAAAAATGTACAATTTAGGCCCCATTAGGACCCCTCCTCACCCCCCTCCCCTGGGTCCCAAGGGGGGCACCCCTGATTCTGCCATGAACAAACTTGAAACTACAGTTATCAATGTACAAACTCATAGTATTAACTTAGCTCTATCACTTCTGGTTCTGGAGAAGAAGATTTTTACAGATTCCTTAAGTTTGGGGCGTTTGGGCCCCCTGGGGGCCCCCTGGGTGGGGCATGGTGCCCATTTTAACAAATTGAGTTCCTAGCCCCCTAGGGATGCTACCTGCCAAGTTTGGTGAAAATGGGTAATGGGGTTCTCAAGAAGAAGATGAAAATGTACAATTTAGGCCCCATTAGAACCCCTCCCCACCCCCCCTCCCCTGGGTCCCAAGGGGGGCACCCCTAATTTTGCCATGAACAAACTTGAAACTACAGTCATCAATGTACTAACTCATAGTATTAACTTAGCTCTATCACTTCTGGTTCTAGAGAAGAAGATTTTTACAGATTCCTTAATTTTGGGGGGTTTGGGCCCCCCTGGGGGCCCCCTGGGTGGGGCATGGTGCCCATTTTAACAAATTGAGTTCCTAACCCCCTAGGGATGCTACCTGCCAAGTTTGATGAAAATCGGTCTTGGGGTTTTCAAGAAGAAGATGAAAATGTAAAAAGTTTACGCACGACGCACGACGGACGACGCACGACGGACGACGGACGACGGACGACGGACGACGGACGACGCACGACGGACGCCGGACGAAGGGCGATCGCAATAGCTCACTTGAGCCTTTGGCTCAGGTGAGCTAAAAAGAAGCGTACACAAAAGAGACCCATTCAAGGCCCTGTTTTATGAATAGATATTATTGATTATATAGTTGATTTCTATCATAGGTCTATGGCAGCCTGTGTGGTAAGGAAAGTTTTTATCGATTACATCTTTTGATAAAACAGGGCCCAAGGATACTGACCACTACGTATGTGGCTTGAGGGTTGTCCAGCGCCTCTCCGTTACAGCCACCAGTGCCGGGGAAGGAGTCCGGTGTGATGCACGTCAGAAAATTGGCTTGTACATCCGAGAGTGTGCATTCTCCGGGGCCGATGCAGACAGTGATAAAGTTTTCTGCACCAGGCAAGGCATTCAAATTTGTTCCCTGTGGAAAGATGGTATGACAGCATGCAGCAGGAGGGGGTCTGACAGATCTCCAGGGGTCTGTTTCATGAAGTCATCACATAAAAGTCTTTATATAAATCTCAGAATGGCCAAAGTTGCCCAATCGTAACTATGCGTGACTTTCAAATTCATTTCATGTAGTGTCTCGTGTGCCTTATGAGCAAATAGTCTCTTGTAAGACTTTCATGAAACGGACCCCAGTTTTAATACCAGACTTCAGAATTAGAGTAACTTTGGTTCAAATCGAGTTTATAGTGAGTACATAAACCAGACATATTTGATGAACTCTTGATTCTTTTCCTTCTTTCATCAATCAGGTCCCAAAATCCTTACTTTTGTGATTGGGTGCCATATCTCTCTATAATGATTTTAACTTGCTAAGAAGTCTCCCTAGGAAGGAAGTCTTGAAAAAGACAAACAGTATTCATCACACTTCCTTCAAACAGCAAAGCTGATGGTAAAGATGAAAATTATCAACAAAACTGGGAAATGCTTAAAACAGGTTGCAGCTTCTTACGATAAACTGCCGCTGGGCCTATAATGCATTGTTCTCTAGAAGTGCTTCAGCTTTCACCAGAGGTTCTATCACTTTCTGATATGGAAAAAAAAAGAATTAGAATTATATTTAGAAAAAAAAAGAGTAGTTTTTTTGCACACAATGACAGAAACATGTCTTTCTAACATCACAGCTCTTTGGCACACTCCTGATACGTATATGTATGTGTACATATTGATACATTTACATACATAAACATCTACATTTCATATCTCATTTACAAGTACTATACTCAAGAAGACCCAGTGAGATAGATGTTTTAAAGTTAGACACAGAGTGACTTGAAATACTTACAGTTATTGTTATCAGCCCACCCTCAGAAGACCCCAGGTTGTAGTTTTCCTCGTTGTAGTCTGGGTTTGGGACGTACGTAAACTGATTCTCCTCAGGGGGTGTATACGAGTATCCATCCAGCGCAAAGCTGACCGAGACTTCTGGGGTCTGTCTCCTCCTCCTCCCAGATGTCGACGAGTTGAACGCAGGAGTCGGGCATTGGAAGGACGTATCCGTCTTGTTGGTGCATGCCTGGAAAGGAGAGATTACCATGAAATGATAGAGATAATCAGTTCACATGTCACTCATCTCATACACTTGTAGGTCATAAGCAATCATCCTTTTAGTTAATCATTCTGAATGGTCACTTGGTCAATTGTGGTCTGATGTACGATTATCTCCTCCTGAATGACAAATTGATCTTCAGGACAGTATATCTATAAGTTTGTTTGATATCAATTTGCAAACTTCCCACTCAATCTATAATCAAACAGTACACTCCATATCTGACCAGTGTCAGCTTCACTTTACTAGCACATTAGCCAGCTGATCTACAAGTTGATCTGATAAGTACTGGATTTACTGACTAATTGGAGGGGAATGAAATAATTTATTATTTCACATTTTGATCTTTGATCTTTTCTATTTCCTTTTACTAAAACAAACACAGGAATGGAAACACATTACATTGATGGGGTGTAATCCATTCCTTTTCATTTGTTACAACTTCAGCTTTGCTCCTTGGTGGCAGTCGTAATCTCCTGTATGAAACTAATTTACTTTCTAATAATAACAATCATTTCCAACCCTGACCCATCAGAAAAACTTTAGGGTTTTGCATTCAGAAGCTATCACTATGCATGTTCATGGATAGCTGGAACAAATGAATACTGGACAAAATTGACAAAATTTGATAAACCAAACTATTGCTCTTGTGAAATGGTAATATTAGCCAATAAAAGGTCCATGACATAAATGACATAGATAGATCTACAAGTTGATTTAGCCAAACATGTTATAAAATGGTGTGATTACCATACAAAGTGAACAGCAAGCAAGGATGTAGATTCAATATTCATCCCGCAACATGTGTATGGGCAGACTAGTCAGTGGGTAAAATGACTACAGACCAGAATGGACTTGATCACACTGCCATTGTACACACTATACATTTTGCCAGAATGATATTTTGCAAATTGAGACATGTACCATGATTTTGCAAGCAGTTGAAATCGTGACTGCTAACAAAATTTAAGACATTCTCATTCCTATCCTCTCCAATGCCACAACAGCTCCATGGTAACAGTGACCATGGTAACAGTGCACCATCAGTGCAACAATGCAGACAAGACACACACGGTGCGCAAGTCCAAGGATTTACACATGTAAGTCATTTCATCATTCTATCTACTGTGGAAGCCTAGTCTAGCAAAAAGTCTCTAGAGGTAAGTCTTTTCCATCTTATTTTGGTTGTGACAAAATGAATTATTCGCATTATTTCTACTACCAACCAAAGGAATCTCTTTTCTGTCCTGTGGGTAGCTTGTTCACAAGCACTGAAGTGCTTCCTCATTGGCCATAAAAACACACATTCAGGATTCCACATGATTTACCACAGTTTCTGTCTCGCCATTGATGACAAGAAGCATCTCTGCTTCCTGCACAAATGTAAATCCACTGCCCGTCACCTCTTGAGTAATGCCACCCCTGGATTGGAACAGATCAGAAAAGAATGACAGTATACTCAAGCCATGTTTGATGATTATGAACAAATGCGCAAAATTATTACTACTACAATATACATTCATCTACGACTTCCAAAACTGATACTACCTACAGCGTATCAGTGGTATTGATGGCCATATGAAAAGTGAACTATAAGAACAGACCATACTGTTATCCTCATCCTTGAAGAAAGTTAAAACTTTGGCTTTTTTTGTAATCATTGACAGTGTGGGGAGACATTTGACAGATAAAGAACATAGCAGACAGAGTTGGTAAATAATCATTACTGGGTCAGATGAAAAAAAAAACAGTTTAACCTTTAATATGTGCAGATTTGAATTACAAAGAGTATCTGTAAAGGGATGGTATAGTATTAGTGGAGATGAGAATTGGGCTTTTAACTTTTTGCGAGATACCATGAAACCATTGATGAAATAATACAGAACATACCATTCTAACAGGAATTCAAAGTTTATTAGATGAAAATCGGTTTTGGAATGGCCAAGACATCCAAAAACAAAGTAAAACAAAGCAATCCTAATAAAAGGTGGGTCCCAGCCATTTCAAAACTAATTTTCATCAAATAAATGTTGAATCCCTCTTGGATTTAAATGCTCTTTTATATTTCACAAAAGGTTTCTCATTATCTCACCTAAAAATGTTAGAAACCTGGAGTTAGGTCTCAACCAAAACTATACAATCCCTTTCATATGAAACCAGAAAAGAGCATTTTTAGTGTGTTTCCAACATTCAGAAATGTCAGCAAAGAAGAATTATTTATTTCAATATTAACATGAAACAAAATGTTCTGATTTTTTTCCCACAGATCACACTGGAATCATGTAATACACTATGTAGTGAAATATTTGTCACATCCCATATGAATTTATTTATCTGGAATGGCTTCTGTTTTGGAAGTTCCAGAAGCAATATATTTCTGTTCTTTTAATCTACACACATTTTAGTAAATTTCAATCTGGTGTTGTGCATATGTATCGAATTGGACTACTCCTATCTAAACTTTCTCAACGATAAGATGTGCTGTAAACTTCAGATGTGTCTATCCAAAAATGAAAGAAGAAAGGTCCTGCAGCTAAGGTCTCCGTGACTTGACGAATTGAGAGAGATGCAAGGTCCATCGTCGTGACAATAATACACCTACAATGTAGACTTGTAATACTCCTTACAGTTGGGTCACACTAAGGTCACTCACGCAGCAATAGCTCCTCCGGGGGAGTAGCCTTCTATCACAGGGTCCCCAACATAGGTGTACTTGCTACCATCCGAAGCATTTCGCACCGCCCCGTCCACTATCAGGATAAGGTCCTCTCCCAGGATAAGGTCCTCTCCCTCCGGGGAGCTGACTTCTGACGGACCTGTCTCACAGGATAGTGATGACGAACTCCTGTTGCGGGCAAGAAGAATGAGGAGAAATAAAGAGGAAAGGGATTACAAAAATCAAATCATTGCACCTGCTTCTAACGGACTGCTTTAACCATGGCATACAGGTGAACAACTGTGGCTTTATCTTGGAAAGACGTTTGCTCGTTTGCTTTTTATTGCAAGTTTGTGTATGAGTGTGTGTGTGTTTGTATGTATGTATGTGTGTGTGTGTGTGTGTGTGTGTGTGTTGGTAGTCAAATTTGGTGGCAAAATAGCTATTAGTAAGAGGTTTTGAAGAAGCCTTCCAAATATTCACATTTAGTCCAAGTAAGCATTTCAACAGTATCACATTTACTTTGCTATAGCTGCAACTTTTTGACTTTAATATTGTCAACCTCAAGGGAATGTTGAAGAAAGTTGCTGCACATAAATACTACATTCACATGATATGCCAAATTTTGTGTGATAATGAACCAGTCTTACAATGGTCTCACTGATTCACTTTCCTGACATTCCACAAGCAGGGCTAAAAAAGAATCATGGTTATGCACTAGTCTTCGTCAAGTCAAAAGAGGGTGCGTTCGAGCACTCTCCTAAAGCGAACTGTAACGTACCGTACCTGCGCCAGAGGAGCGCTCGAACGCTCCCTAAGTGTACCGTACCGTACTGTACCGAGCCAAAAGTGGACCACTTCCCAATGTGCTCCAAAAGCATACAAAAGCGTACCAAAAGTTCGCTGTAAAGCATGCGCGTATCATGTGCATACATACGTCACAATGCAAAGACATCATTCTCTTTGTTTGGGACAGGTGCAAGTAGTTCAAGCACCAGGTGGATGACATTCTTGCTACAAAATGCGTGACCTTTTCTAAAAATAACTCGTGAGGTACGCTTTCTCAACAGAGTGCTCGAACGCTTCAAATCTGGCACAGTTTGGTACGGTACGCGTTGGTTCAGTTCGCTTTGGTTCGCTTTAGAGTGCTCGAACGCACCCAGAGAGAGAGAAAAAAAAAACCCTGACTTATTTACTATTCATTCATTCACTATTGATAAAAAGCCTGGAAGATTGGAAAATAGTTATCCCTTATAACCCAATGGGTCAGTATGTGTAACACAGAGAAGAAATAGTCAGTTTGTATTGTACTTGATGCACTTGGCGTTCAAGGCTTTATTTAATGACTGCATCAACAGCTTACCTGCCATCTTGTATCACACAGTCCACATCTCCTATGGTGACCCGGGCGTCTCTGCCCGTGTTCAGATCGGTTCCCGTGACATCTACGATGGTTCCGCCGGCTGCGATGCCCTCCTGGGGCCTGAAGCCAGTCACTGAGGGATTCTGAGCAGGAAAGAAAAAGGCATGTCAGTACATCCAGTGTGTAAGGGTTTTATCCTACGTGATTTGATCAGTACCTGTTGTGTGAAGTGCTGTATTCTAAAAGACTTGATTAGTACATTCTGTGGGGCATACTGGGATACATGCCTATGCCATTAGACCAGTAAATTATGTGTGTATGGATGTAAGCTAAATGATATGACTAGTAAACTATCTGTGAAGGGACATATCCTGAAATATTGGGTCAGTTGTAGTGTAACATGAACTTCCTTCATAAATCTTATCCTCAAAGTGTCATATCTACTTGTAAGAAAAGTATTGTGAAATCTTCATAGACTGGGGAGGACTTCATGCTGTCAGCATCATGTTATTTTGCTCATACATGTATAGCATTCAATACTTCGGTATCTTTAGCAGTCATGTAAAGCAATTCAATAAACATGAAATGAAACCTCCAACTAAATACACGCTGGAGAGTGAATTACCGTGTAGGTGAAGGAATCATATGTAGCATTGTCAACCAATCCTCCTCTTCGAATTTCAGCTCTGACACTGCCTGCAGTGACACTGGAGACTCTACCCGTCAGACAGTTCACACTACAGAAAGAACAAATTAATGACAGGGTTACACAAAATATTTCCACAGTGCAAGGTTCCAGGTTTTGCAATGGAAAAAGTAAGAAATAGCACATTACATATCCAGATAAGAACTTTCCACTTTCTGACAATTAAATAACTGGTATTACCACTTGTTTTCCCCAACTAACACCCATAAAACAACCCACTAATGGCTGGAATCAAGAACTTACTGCTGACCAACATACATGTACAGGATCTTACACAACAATCCTTACACAACACTTCAAGGACATAGAGAAAAGGCAGCATCAACGATGGACATCAGATTAACTTCACTTCAAGATTGCGTTCTCCATACACTCAAACCAACCTTGAGATGATTCAAGTCACAAGCAAGTTGCAATTGGCAGAAAAAGAAATATCAATCAGGCTGACATGGACTTTGAAATGAAAGAAATACCAAAAACTAATATACTACATTAGCTAAGAAAGCTCTAAAGGACAGCACTTCCAATACTAAACAAGACACTTACCTAAGCCCGGGTACATAGGTGTCGTTTACCACATCTACTGTGCAGTCCACATCGGCAACAGTAATGCTAAGAATATCACTGACATTTTGGCCAAGGTTTGTTCCAGTAATGGTCAGTATGGTGTTGCCCTCAATTGGGCCAGATGTGGGGATGATCTGGATGCAGAAGAGAAAATGACCAACAAAATCTTTGAACCATAATTACTGACCAGAGAGTCATCGGAAAAAGATGCATGCTTTGTCAGAGCATGCCAACCAAATCCAATGCCCCTGATAATGGTTCCACAAGCGAAGACTTTCTTTTTCTCTACAAATATATGAATGCAACATCCATGTGCACATTTTCCATTCACTACTGTACTCCACAATTGTGAATCAAAAATTGTCCAGAAGTTTCCATTTCTTATAAAATAGACAAGCTAAATACCATTATATCTTATATTGTATACAGAAGTTGCCTCTTTTTTTAATCATTAGCGTAATCTGCCTCAGACTGTGAAATGTGTCGGCATAAATGAAGTGAAGAAATTCTGATATAACCTGACAGTTATTGAGATCATTTAAATAATGTATGTCATTATCATATACAACTGTGGAATACATACATCATTTATTACACCAGCTGGACACTGGTTAGCCTCTCCATGATGAATCAAGTCGACAGTACAGTCTTCCTCAGTTAACTGACAATTTGGCTGACACCAGCCACAATTCAGGATGGGGCGTACACTAGTAGACACACAGGAGGTGCAGCTGCCTCCGATAACATTGCAGTCGTACAAGGTCACTGTAAATGAGAGGGAGGTACACAGGTTGAAAAGTTTTTGGCCAAATAAGTTGTATTTTGCATATCTATTGGCAAATAACTCAATTTTTAGTGTATGCGAAAGCAGACAAATATGTCTATTACCTTTCTGCACCAGGAGTGTCACTGTGTGACAGAAATGGCTCATTAAGCGACATTATTATTATCATTATTATTATTATTATTATTATTATTATTATTATTATTATTATTATTATTATTATTATTATTATTATTATTATTATTATTATCATTATCATTACTGTTATTATTATCATTATTTTATCATCATTATCATTATCATTATTATTATTATTATCATTATTATTATTATTATTATTATTATTATCATCATCATTATTATTATTATTATCATTATCATCATCATTATTATTATTATCATTACTATCATCATCACCATTATTATCATATGCTATCAAAAAGTCATGAGGTTCACTGAATCTTAATTTCTTTTGCCCTTTCACCTCCAACCACAGACAACTCAAACTCAACTCTATTTCAGTAAATGTATATCATTATAGAACTTCATATCAACAAGTGAAAACTACTCAATGTCATTTTACTTCGTTATTGCCAGAATTACATGTATAATGCTTGGAATTTCAACCTTGACATTTGACCTTCATTTGATCTTTTCAGAAAGTCATGTCATTACATTGTTCTGTCACAAGCTCACTTGAATTTTACTGAATACTTTTTAAAGGGATGGTAAGGAAATGGTGGAGGTGAGAATTGGGCTTTTAGATTTTTGTGAGTAAAAAATAAATAAATACGCTGTACCCGCTACCACTAGGGATCAGAACCATCATCAGCTATCGGGCAGAAGCTTTGTAGTCTATTGGATATGACACCTGTCTTGCAATCAGGAGGTTGTGGGTTCAAATTTGGCCAGACTATTTAGGCCCATGCATGTTTTATCAACGCCTTTAATCAAAACACTGAATAAATACTCGGATCACCTAATCAGTATCTATAAATGTTGATGAGGAGCAACCTGTCAATCGGTTGCAATGAAAAAAGAAAAAAAACTCGATGCAGGAATCAATAATCGTTATGTCTGTGATGTCACTAAATGGCTATATGTGACCCTGCACCTCAAAACAAACAAAAAGTCGCCAGACATGAATTTTTAGTTAAGACCATATTCTGAAAGAGCAGACATTAAGCTTTAAAATGATGTATAACTCAAATCAAATGGACTCTCCTAACCTATCTAAATATTGGAAAGAAAGCACAAACTCAGGAAAAGTGTGAACTGAGAAAAGAGGCTCTAAAGTACAGTGTCTATTCAAGCGCTTAATCTTTACCAAACCGCGCTGGCTGTGCGATGAATGGGACAAAAAACAGGAAGTAAACCACCAGAGTAACAACAATGAAGGGATTATCAGATTAAACTGAAATTAAGCATGCCTCATTAACACATTCTGTCTATAATCAATGCAAACTTTCAAAGCAGTAGCACTGTCCTTTCAAAAGTTATTAGAGTTGAAAGTGAAGAGTGTGGACAAAGTTTTTCAGAAATGAAAAGGGGATTCTAAAGACACACCTAATCACACTATTCTACCAAAAATGTTCGAGAAAAACTGCTAAAAAAACACACTTTCCCGCCCGTTTTATGATACCAAATTTTAGCATAATGTAAAAGAAGACCCGCTCTTTCAGAAAATATGAACAAGTCAAGTTCGGCTAGGTTGACCCATTTCACTTATTTTCGGTCCACACGCAAAATCAGTGTGTGCGACTTTATGTTCGTTTTGAGGTGCACTGTCACATATGTGACCGTGCACCTCAAAACGAACATAAAGTCGCACACACTGATTTTGCGTGAGGACTGAAAATAAGTGAAATGGGTCAACCTAGCCGAACTTGACTTTTTCATATTTTTTGAAAGAGCGGCTCTTCTTTTACATTATGCTAAAATTTGGTTTCATAAAACGGGCAGGAAAGTGTGTTTTTTAGCAGTTTATCTCGAACATTTTTGGTAGAATTGTGTGATTAGGTGTGTCTTTAGAATCCCTTTTTCATATCTGAAAAACCTTGTCCACACTCGTAACTTTCAACTCTAATAACTTTTGAAAGGATAGTGCTACTGCTTTGAAAGTTGGCATTAATTATGGACAGAATGTGTTAATGAGGCATGCTTAATTTCATTCTAATCTGATAATTCCTTCATTGTTGTTACTCTGGTGGTTTACTTCCTGTTTTTTGTCCCATTCATCGCACAGCCAGCACGGTTTGGTAAAGATTAAGCGCTTGAATAGGCACTGTACTTTCAGAGCCTCTTTTCTCAGTTCACGCTTTTCCTGAGTTTATGCTTTCTTTCCAATATTTAGATAAGTAAGGAGAGTCCATCTGATTTGAGTTATACATCATTTTAAAGCTTAAAGTCTGCTCTTTCAGAATATGGTCTTAACTAAAAATTCATGTCTGGCGACTTTTTGTTTGTTTTGAGGTGCAGAGTCAGATATGGCAGCTTACCCAAGTTTCCATACGCATCATCAATCATGGTGCCACTGCCATACTTCACTGAGATACTGACAGGGAACTCCAGTGACGGATTCTCTGTAGTGTCATAGGTGTACTGCAATGCAAACACAGTCAGGATCATATCTTATCATCAGAACTGAAGGAATTACAATCAAAAGCAGTCTCTACCGATCTCCATGTTTGTATTGTGATGAAAACATAAGAGGCCTCCCAATCTCAGTTTAAGCACAATCAAATCAAAAGAATATCTTTACTGCCAATATACGGTCAGAGATATAAGACCTTGTATTTGTCAAGAATCCTCCTTTGTGATGTCTACAAGGAATTAATTACACAAATTTCATCCTCTGTGCAAAATGACTTAGCTGCATCATTACATTTCCAGTATATTATCAAGATGCTCATTAGTCTACATGAGAAGCTTGGCTAAACAATTAAACACTTCTTTGATGGATAGAAATTTCTTGCATACCTTCATGTAAAAATCTTTGGCAACATGTACGTCTGAGTGAAAATGCTTCTTTTTTTGCCCCTTGAAAGAGCACAATTTTGTAGAAATTCAATTCATATATTAAGATATAAAAAATTATGGAAATACAAAAATGTATGTCAAATTTGTCATAGACATCTAGGCTATGCATGTCCATGAATTTGAATAAATTACCCGTAGTAAACAAGGCTACAATATGATATGATGTGCTTGAATACAACAAAAATATGGGAGACTCAATCGGAATACTGACCGATCTTTCTTGACAGATGACAGTGGTGCTGTTAAAGAAGCTGGCTGGTACTGACACTGCCTCGCCCTGAATGTCCAGCTCACATATAACATTAGTCTAATCACATATAGATAAGAGAGGAAGAAAGAGACAGACAAAGAGACAGACAGACAGACAGACAGACAGACAGAGAAGATGAAGAGCGGGAGAGAAATACACACAAACAATCATAAAGTTGTGGTGCTGGAGTATTAAGTAAAAATTTACAATGTCTGGAGCTGGAGTCCAGAGGGTAATGAGGCATGCAGGTTGACATGGAAACAAACCTGCCTTCAAAGAGCATCATTAAATAGTCAGATAATCTCCTTCCATTCAGCTATATGCTCATTAGTCACTTGTAGGAAGCAAAGTTTTTTTGTCTGTTGAAGTAAATTGTATTGCAGTCCAACGAATATGATTTGTTGAAAGCACAAAAGATATGAGAGATGAGGAGATGAGCACTACACCATTTTCGGCCACAAGATCTGCCAGTCTTCATCCAGTAATGTGGACTGAGCACTGCTGTAAGCATGCACTGTACTAAGTGCTTGTGAAGGATAATTGCACTTTGACGTATGTCATTACATTTTATGCAAACAAGTATGTTTTTAAGAAAATGCTTGGTCACTCGACATATGCTCGCCAGCAGCAGACAATTTTTTTCAGTTCACTAGTAAAAGCTTTTCATTGTTATTGTTATTGTTTCATTTTGCTGGAGTGGAGGCAGCGCAATCATTGGTTGATGAGTTAACAGCTGGCCAATCAGGGATGTTCCTGAAGGATGGGTCACTCTGCTATTGCTCTGAGTCACTGATTTAGACATTGTGTCATTAGGTAGGAGCGGCATCAGGGTGAAAAGTGGATGTAAAAGGAGGAGCACGTAAACAATCGGTGTAAACAATTTAGTACGGCATGGCGAGAGCACTGTATGAAGTATGGAGGCTGAGCAGGCTGCCTCCCTGTTCCCGCTGGTTGACACCCACAGTCTACCAAATTTACACATCATAGTCCTCAAACTGTATGTAATTTGGCGATTAACACAAAAATCATAAGGACACTATACCATCAAGTTCTATCAAAATGCATTAACATTACCACAAAAAAAGAAGAAGTAAGAATGCTGAGTTCAAAGAAGTTGAATGTTGTCATGGCACATAATAGGTATATTTCCACATTAGGGATTCTTGCTATTGAGCTATTGCATTTTATTGTTCCTGTGCTACAAGAATGATGCAACAACAAATTCCTCCAGATAGGAGTGACAGTGTGTTATCAGAACTCACCAGAAGGTTATTTTCGGTAGGAAGGTTTTGCCCCCTCAGTGTAAAGCCTCTGTTCACACCCACAGGAAGTAGAATTTCCTCCTCTATCTCATCCAGTTGTGGACATTCAGAGGGCCCCTACAAATTTTGACATCACAGACAAAGACAGGGGATATTAATAGTAGACAGAAATGATGACTAGTGAGTTATCATACTCATTATTATTATTATTATTATTATTATTATTATTATTATTATTATTATTAATAATATTATTATTATTATTATTATTATTATTATTATTATTATTATTATTATTATTATTATTATTATTATTATTATCATTATTATTATGAAATAATTTTCACAAAGTTTTAAATACATTGATGAGTATCATCTTGCTTTTCAAAACACTATTTCACACATATTTTGTTACACATTCTGTTCTTGAAAGGTTGATGAGTTAGCTCAGTCAGTAGTGCATTTGTCTTACGATCCAAAGGACCTGGGCTTGTTTCCCTGGAACCACTGAGCAATGTTGTTTGTAATCATACTGTTCTCTCTAGTAATAGGCAAAACACTCTGTCCCTTGGATAGGAAATAAAATGGAGGTCCCATGTGTGAGAGAGTCACAACTCATGCATGTAAAAGATCCTGCTTAATTTATTCATCACAAAGAGCAGGGTGTTTAACCCAGTGAAGTGGTCCCACCTAGCATCCAACTGGACCCCAAGGAAGACCAGCTATTGCAGCTAAATATGGGCTATCAAGCCATCTTCTTAGATGGAAATGAAACAAATGAACAAACAAATCAGAGTTTACATTCAACCCTTTACTGCATGCTGTGGCACGGATGTCTGGAAACAAATTATCAATGAATAGAGATTACTTAATCCCCCTAATCCTCATTAAATCATCATGGTGTTCCTGCTAGACTGATTCATATTGCAAAATGGAGTCAGTTGCTAATCTACAACTACCGGTACATTTTTGTAGGTCACGTTTTAATTGATTACAGAATGCTGATGAAAAAACTTACCAGGTTAAAGCCTAAACACGGTTCACTGAAGGGCTCAAAATTCAACTTCCACCATTTGGAATTTGCTTGCAATATATTGAAGGGTTCTACTAAGAAATTTATCTGGCTGACACAATTTGCCAGGATGATGAGTTGTTTTGGAGTATTTTGAGATCAAAAGTGTAGAATAATTTCAATTGTAGTACACAACTTTCAATCAAGAAGGGCCCACCCTGTTCAGCATTGTGATCAGGTATAACATTACGTGACAATCAAGTGCACCTTAGCAATCTTATCTTCCCGCAAGCTCCACGTGATTCACTGTAGTGCAAAACATCTGTGACTACTGCTAGGTTGCCTAATTTGGAGATTTTCGATAATCAATTATGAAAAATTATATAGAAACCATGATCATGTATGCTCTCAGACTTTCATACTTCTGGCAAACCTTTTTTTTTTTTTTTTTTGGCTAACATGTCACATTTTCGTCGTAAAACTGAAATCATGTAGGTTATTTAAGCCTCATTGACACATATCCTATGCATATGTGTACATTTTGCAGCAAAAATCAACAATTCTGCAGGCATATGGGAAATATGTTTTCACTTCAATCAAAAAGGAAAGAAGTGTATCCCTGACTGGACTCACATTGTCTGGAGTGATAATTGTGACATCGTTCCCGCAGTTTGCGTCGCTGTCATGGGTGCATATACCATTATATACACACCACTGGCATCCCCATGTGCTGTTCACACAACCAATGCAGCTGTAGGCAGAGAAAACACAATATGAATACAAATTAAACACTATAGAATGAGTCGAGAAAACTCTTCAGTGTATTGATTTTTACTCAAGTCGAATGAATTGAGTAAATGCAGCAATAATATGTGTATTTGGACTTCATCCTCCTTTCAATCAATGGGTACAACCACATATGTACAAATATTTTGAAGCATCTGTATTCCCTCCCCCCCCCCCAAAAAAAAAAAAGAAGAAGAAAAGAAATGGAGAAGGAAATGACTGTATTTCCCTCAAAATAGCCTTAATTCAATCGTCAGTGTGATACAAGGAAGAGGATTGATTGATGAAAAGCATAACAATAAAGTAACAGAGACATCATCAAACATGAGTGTCGATGGGATGTGATAGCATTTGACCTTGGCAGGTTGTTTTGCAAACATTTAACAATGCTCTAACTACATCCACACTGACAGTCAAAGTCCAAAACCACGCTTCTCAAACAACATTCAGAATACCTTAAGATACACATGCACTGCTGGTCGATAAAAATCCTATTATGTTGTATTTATCCAGTTCCTGATTCATACGCCCACTCAACTATTCCATTTGTTGGACAACATTGCAATACTCTGAATCACTGCACAACCTGTAGCGACAATGACATTATCTGTTTTAAACCCTTAGGTTTAGTCAAAATATTTTCCACAGTAATTTTTCCCACAGTGTGTCTGTCCACCATAAGACTAGACATATCATTTGTCATATCCTTCATTAGTCTATTTTTGAATAGTGCAATGCACTAACGGGGAAATAGCAGACAATGGTAGGTAAACAAGGAAAAAGACTACTGTTGTCATAGCAACCAACTACCGTTTCATCACAGAAAGTTTGACATCAGGGAACAATAATAGATATGGTTTAATGCTGTTACTGCCTCGACTTGCCTGTTCGAGATTTGCCTTTGTTGCAACTTCAAATTGAGTATATATGTTGTTCATATAAACATAATATTTCTCTTTTCAAAAAAAAAATAAAGTAATAAAATTTGGAATTACACAATAATGAGAACAAAATCAATTAATCCAGTTGACCTTTTTTTTTAAAAACCATAATTTCTTAATACTACACATGAAAACTTTTATATAATATTGACTGGCCTCGAGGGAGATACCAGAAAATATTGCCCAAACTTAAAGAATATTGCCCGAGTCGAAGACGAGGGCAATATTCTTTCAGTGCGGGCAATATTCATCTGGTATCTCCCTCAAGGCCAGTCAATATCATAATTATTACCTATCCCCTAGGTAATTTAAGAAAATATGTGAATACGGCTATACACTATGATATAGATCAAGCCACATTTGACTACCTGTAGATCATCAACATGTCGAATAATTGAAAAATTGTTCATCAATGTATATCATTCAACTACATATGTAGTTGTAACAGGCGAACTTCAAACATCTTAACGCTTTTACACTTTATTTTTACTTCTGTTTAAATTTGGAGAGTTGTAAAACTGATGGTCACTCTGCAATTATTGAGCACAAATGGACTAGTCATTGCTTGACGCGTAGTGCTGCTGTAAGTGGTCGACCTTGTATGAGTTGATTTATCAGCGTTCTTCTGCGGTGCGTGTAACCAACACCCAGCAACGTCCTGGAATGTTTTCTTTTCGTGGTCGATCGGAATGTTCACATTTAAAGCAAGGAGGTAGGGAGAGAGATCCCACTCTTTCTCTTCCCACCACCCTGTGTAAAGTGAATGGCGAAAACCGGAAGATTGCACTGTTTGCACACATTGTTTTGTGTACGGTAAGGTGTGTGTAACCGACACGCAGCGACGTGGCGAAAACCGGCAGAGGCGAACGAATATTGCCTGCTGACCTTTAACCCTGCAAAATAACAACTGCTGACCTTTAACCCTGCAAAATATCAACTGCAATTGCCTCGCAAAACTACCTCGTATAGGTAATAATTCTTAATATTCACCTCTCTCATACCAGTGAAAGTGAATAATTGGCCGGCCCTACCTGTGAATGTGGCTGCAGTCGTAGAAGGGAAAGTCATCCTGCACAACAACTTTTGATGTTTGATCGGTGAAAATATCAAGGGTCATGGTAACAGAATCTGCAGGAGAAGAAGGGAAAATAAAACATCTAAAAGATCTCCACAAAGATCAGGTTGCAGGGAATAAGGTATTTTGATGTCACCCGACTCCTCAATTCCAATGCAGTTAGTTTTACAATCGTCTATTCACACTGGTTAAAATGGATCACTGCTTTCCAGAATTCAAAAGTTCAATTCTGCTCAATGTTTGGGTTGGTCTTCATAAATTAGGGTGAATTCACACAGAATGGTAGAAATTCTTCACAACCAACCTAAATTGATAAAGTTTACATGGAACTACAGTTTCAAAAGGTTTACAAGGGAGGGATATCACTAGAAATCACATATGCAAATTAGGCGATGTATGGTGTCATAACATCACTCTCCTCCACTGACCTACACACAGGCCTTTACTTTATTTCTTTTTTTTCCACATTTAATCAACTAGCAATTTCCTGAATAAAGTTTTCATCATGTTGCAAAAACCTAGAAATGAACTTTTAGAGGGAAAGTATTGCAGTTGCTTCATTATTAACCCCTCCCCCAAAACAAACATACACACAAAACAACAACCACACAAACAGACTTTCATGATATTTCCAGTCACAAACATAGAAAGTAACAAGTTGTTGACATTATTTCTTCCACTAATTGGCATACATGTTTGCACCCAATGTTACCATTGGGTGAAAGCATGAAGGGCTAGGCAATAAGGATTAAGAGCCTTGCATTTAGGCATAGGCTATCACTGCCTTCCAAGAGACTGGAACTGGACATCAAGACCAAAAAATGGTGGTCTTAGCAATTATGCTGCAACACCTTCTCCAACTGCAGTGTCTTGACTGAAGTTTTCACACATTAAAGTCAGTCTCTTAAATTCTTCTGCCAAATTAGACATGTTCACAGAGGTTATGCATACAAGAGTGCCTCTAATTGTAGAACACTCCTACAAGAACGATTTGATAGACTTCCTATTTGAATTTCAAGGGTATAAAAAACCTTAAGCAGGAACACGTTTACAAACATAGAACAATACCCAGTTTTTTTGTAGTCATTATAGTCCCAGTTTTTCGGTACCTAGTTCATACAAAAGCAGTCTCAATGTTGTTTCTTGATCTGTCTTTGGGTTCAAATGAAATAACATTTACCACATCCTTGACATCACATCTCAGGATCAATTACCCACATGAACTTGTGTCATCCACCTCCTATCTGGTCTCAAATATTCACAGATGGGGTGTTTCTAATTAAAATAACAGAATGTTTCTCATTGTTTTCAACGAAAATGCCAAGATGTTTCTTCATTCGAAAATAATTGGCCCTACCTTCATCATCAGGAATTTCAGGTCTGCTAGTCACTGATGGTGATGCACATGTAAAATTGTCTCCTTTGTATGTTGTAGACACTGCAACTCCATCAAATCGGCAGGTGTACTTGTTGTCACCTTGAAGGGTCGGGAGGGCATCCACAACAAAATTTATCTAGGAGAGGGTAACCATAAGGCATTCAGTGCAGGTGTACTACTGCCCCCATTCTCAATAAGAAAACAACATTTACATGATGTTTCAGAATGCTCTACGGCTACATTCTTAAGATTTTGCATACACAGAAACACAGGTTTGACACATGGTTTGAAAGAGAAGCATTTTCAAAAGTTTCTCCTGTGTATGTTTCTGGCTAGGCTAACTTGGACTGTGTCATTGTGCATCTTTAAGCTATGCTTGTGGCTTGGCAATTGGGTCAAACAGGGCATGTGCAACTGTGATATCATTCAAACTTTGTTTGATATCAATTGTAGTTGCATTTTTAAGACTTTTGAAACCTTATTTCCAGTGAAACACAGTTTTGAATTGCACCTTTACACTGTGTGTCTCCAAACCATGTTTCAAAACTGTGTTTGTAATCACAACACCTTTAACCACATAACATGGTTTTGAGACCATGTTTCTAGCCAGAAAAGTTTACTTCAAATGCAACCGAAGCTCACATCTGATAAAGAATCCTAACTGTGAGATATTCCGGGGGGGGGGGGGGGGGGGGGGGGGGGGGGGGGGGGGGGGGGACAAAAACGTAACTTTAATGCTTCAAAATAGTTCAAAAATGTAAGTTAGGGATAGAAACAACCAATGTAATAATTGTAATCTTTATATTCAATGTCAAGTATTGGTCAACAATAGTTGTAATAAAACTGTTTCTAGATGAAACTGTCTACAGTTATCGAGTTATCGTTTAGTGAGAAAAATTGTGATATCTCCTTATATTCCTTATATTTTAGGCTTTATTGCCAAATTTATATATGGTAGGATGTTTACAACTGACCTACACATACCCATGCAATGTGATAACTCCAACATTTTTTAAATCACAGCTCCCAATAGTAATCTATACCTTTAACAATGATTTCAGGTCATAAGACTCGAAGACTTGATGGCCTTCCCACAAATATAGAACTGAAAAGAAAATTGTTTCTTCTCTAATTGTTGCTTCTTCTTTAATTGCAGAAGGCAACAACTGAGTATCAAAAGAAAAGCTAAAAACTTAAAAAGAAAAGATATCATGTTTCCTTTCTGCACTACATCTCACAACTCTTCTAAAAACTGCTAACCCTAAGAAACTTAAAACAATGCAAAGAAAGATACATCTTGAGAAACTTTGACCAATAAACGTGTCATTGACAAATACATGTACTTATATACAATTCATACTTCCATCATTTTTATAAGCCTTTATACAATGGAACAAAAGCATATCTTCTTTAGTGCCCTGATCTGAATAAGAGTCAGTGATTTAATATTATCATGAGCAAGGCACTTGTACATTTTTACTGTATGCTGAGTAAATATGTAATTCACTCTGTCATTCTTTATTGCATTTTTGCTCATCTGCTTCGGAAAGTAATAACTGCAAAAGTAATAGATACATGAAAAGGCTGTAAATGAAATTAAAAAAAAAAACATTTCCCTGTCTTCTCTGTAAAATCGATTCTTTTTCAGTACTACTCAATACTGAGTCAACAAGACTCTTTTCAATACTGTGTCTCACCGGCTGATCATCCTGGTAATACAGAGCAGAGGGCGTGATGTTCCTCATGGCAGGGCATTCATCCTTGTAGCTCAGCCACCTCAGTGGCACTGATGAATACTCGCAGTTACTGAACCTGCTGCATCTGTGATCATGGAAAATAAGTGATTTAACTCTATTAAAATCTGACTGCACTTTAAGGGGAACTCTACTAATTTTTTAAGTAAATCTTACAAAAGATATAAATAAACAGAACTGTTACATTTTTAATGACTTTCAATGGCATTTAATGACAACACAAAAGTTAGAGTACATTCTTTAAAATCTTATATTTTCAAGAAACTGTGAAATTGGTCAATCTCATATGCAAATGAGAAGAGCTGATGATGTAATTGTCTCATGACCCTCCTACTGCTATGTATATCATTGAAACATAAAAAAATCACTTCCTGTCAAATGTTTCACATTGATGACTTCAGTAGCACTGACCTGTAGTACTGTTTCATGAGAGTTTACAGATTTAGATATTTGGTGGCTTTCTTATTTCTATCATTGATTGTAATGAAATGTTCACTTTTGTGATTGATTTTTCCCCCTATTCATATTAGAGTCAAATTGACAATCAGGGGCATTTCATCAAATATATTTTATAATGTTATATGTATGTCATTGACAAGACATACAAAACAAGATATGCCACCAAAATAAATGTATAAATGAATAAATAAATAAATGAATAAATATATGAATTAGAGAAGCACTCTGAGAGCGCAGACCTCCGCCAAGCATGCAGCCCATTTCCACCCGCACTGATCTTGTTCTTCCACAGAGATCAGTGATTTCCACCCATACGTACTGCATTGTGTGCTGAAAGCCGCCTGATAGAAGCCTTTGTTACGTCATAAACCCACAGCTGCACCGCGCGCCTCGCCCTAGCAGAAACTAGAGCACGCACTTTAGTGCGCGCTTGCAAACCTCAAATATGCGCAGCCTGAACTCCCAAGTTCATTGACCCTACCTGCAAAAATATCACAAATCCTTCATAAATTCCCCAAAAATTCTTGGATCACTACCAAAAGTTAATCGTTTGTTACTTGTGTCATTCTAAACCTTTCCTGCAAGTTTCATCTAAATCTGTTGACTACTTTTTGAGTTATTTTGCACACAGACAAACGAACGAACCAACGAACGAACCAACCAACCAACCAACCAACCAACCAACCAACTAACAAACAAATCAACGGTAACGAAAACATAACCTCCCCCTTGGCAGAGGTAATAAAAACACTGAGCTATCTTATCCTCCCTGGCAATCAAAATCAATAGAGTATACTCAACTTATGATGCAACATACAGCAAAGATACAGGCATTAAAGTTTATATGATCCTAACACAGCGATGCCTCAACTGAGTTTATTTTGAAGCTATTCCCTGGCTAGTGCCATGTACACTGCATCTACTGGACTCATGGTCATTCGTTCATGATCATATACAGTAGACCTCGCTTAAGTCGACATCGCGTAAGTCGACAACTCGCTTAAGTCGACTCGATAAAAAAGTCCCGATTTTTGCCTTTGTTATTCCTTGAAAATTTCTTCGTCTTAGTCGACATTTATAAGTCGACAACTCGCGTAAGTCGACCTGATTTTTTAGTGCCAACTGAGCTAAAATACGTGTTAATTCCCTCGTCTAAGTCAACATAATTTTTTCGCTCAAAATATTATTGCCATTCTCTGAAAAAGAATTGTTTTCCCGCTCCGATTCGCAGCATTTCTACTCGGTAATTCGCTAGTGTACGGCGCGGTAGCGTTCGAGCCATGCGTACATTGTCTTGTACGCCAGAATAGAAAGGGCATACACTCATTTACTAGTACATTGGAGAATTACATGTGGTACCCAAAGTAGTTAACTCTCCCCCTTTTCTCCTTCTCGTTATTCTCAAAATGCACAAGTTTTGTAAACCTATAAGTCCTATTAGAGAATCATTATCAGAACATAAAATAGGTGTTTCCGTTTATCCGAATATTCTTACGCTGATTATTCCGAAGCGGTATTAGAAACCTGGGCCCATTTTTAGAAAATTAATTAAAATGCAACTACATGTAATTAAATGCAACTAAAAATCAAATGCAGGTGTATCAAATCACGTGCAACATTGCACATAAACGCAAGTGCGTTGCTGAAAAAGCTTGCGTTTGATAATCATAAATATGACACGAGAAAATAGTTGTACGAACCTGAAACTCAATTGCGTTTAAACGCAACTCTGAAAATCAAATGAAGTCCATCAAATCACGCGCAACGCTGTATTCAAACGCAAGAGCATTGCAGAGAAGACTTGCGGTTTTCGTAAGAAACTAGAAACTGCGTCTAAAAGCTTCTCTTAACATCTACGGGAGGTGCGTTATTATTGAAAAGTCTTGCGTTATTTTTTATTTCGTACGCAAAATTAAAAATTAAACGCAACTCTGAAAATCAAATACATTTGCAAGTCCATCATATCACACGGAACGCTGAAAAGACTTGCGTTTGATAATCATACGAAACTAGAAAATTTTTAGGGAACTTTTTTTTAAAACTCAATTGCGTTTAAACGCGATTCTAAAAATCAAATGCAAGTCCATCAAATCACACGCAACGATGTGTTTAAACGCAAGAGCGTTGCAGAGAAGACTTGCAGATTTTTGTACGAAACTATAAGAAACTGCGTTTAAACGGCGCATCTCTAAACATATACGGAAGTGTGTTATTGTTGAAAAGACTTGCATCGTTTATTTCATACGCAAAAATTAAAAATAAAACGCAACCCCGGAAATCAAATGCAAGTCCATCATATCACACGGAACGCTGAAAAGACTTGCGTTTGATAATCATACGAAACTAGAAAATTTTTAGGGAACTTTTTTTTAAAACTCAATTGCGTTTAAACGCGATTCTAAAAATCAAATGCAAGTCCATCAAATCACACGCAACGATGTGTTTAAACGCAAGAGCGTTGCAGAGAAGACTTGCAGATTTTTGTACGAAACTATAAGAAACTGCATTTAAACGGCGCATCTCTAAACATATACGGAAGTGTGTTATTGTTGAAAAGACTTGCATCGTTTATTTCGTACGCAAAAATTAAAAATGAAACGCAACCCCGGAAATCAAATGCAAGTCCATCAAATCACACGGAACGCTAAAAAGACTTGCATTTGATAATCATCCGAAACTAGAAAATTGTAAGAAACTGAAACTCAATTGCGTTTCAACGCAATCCTGAAAATCAAATGCAAGTCCATCAAATCACAAGCAACACTGTATTTAAAACACAAGAGCGTTGCAGAAAAGACTTACAGTTTTTGTACGAAACTAGAAACTGTGTTTAAGTTAAACGCATAAAAATCTATACGGAAGTGCGTTATTGTTGAAAAGACTTGCATTATTTTTTATTTCGTAACGGAACTTTCGCCATGACTGAACTTAGTCTGCATTAGCAGGGGAAAGACATCGCAACATTTACACGTTTCAAACTACCGAAACGCATGCTGCTTCACGAAATGTCAATGAAAATATAGTAGCAAATTATTGTTACAGTTCGCTATGCCGAAGGTTTATATCTCAGACCAAAGTTAAATTAGTCCGACGTTATGAAGAGATTTGTTTTTACCAAGGTTAGTAATCCGAAAGATGTCGTTTTCTGATTAACAAACTTTTTCTTCTTCTTTTTATTTCAGACTGGCCCGCGCCGTACAGAGCGGTAATGTTGCGAATCGGAGTGCGAGAACAATTCATTTTCAGAGTATGGCAATACACATTTAAGCAAAACAAATATGGCGACTTAGGGAAGGAAAATCACACATCATATTTCAACTCAGTCGGCACTGAAAAGTTATCTCGACAGAATCATACGAATTCACACGCATATATTCGCATCAACGCATTTGAATTTAAATCGCAAAGTTGCATGCAATTTGGGGAATATGCGTTTGATTTTTAAAATCAAATTTAAAACGTACAGTGTCTAGAAACGGACCCAGGTTTCCAATCCCACTCTCTCAAAATCTCTCTAGAGATTTTGGAATTGTGCGTTGTCGTTACTAATCTGCGCGAGATTTATGCATGAACTAAAACATTGTTGTTAATGTCAGTAGGCATGTTTTGGCGGCAAAAGGAGTAAGATTTGGTTAGCGATCCGCATCGTGATCTCACTCTGTACAAGGGAAATTAGTTTTCATTCATAAGTCGACAAAATGTCGACTTACGCGTAAGTCGACGTGTTTTTCTCAGTCCCGATTATGTCGACTTACGCGAGGTTGACTGTACCAGTAAACTATTCCCTCTCCATGCTTACATGCTATCTATGATTAACTGGAGCTTTAGATTTTCGCGACGGGGATGTTCAGAGAGAAAAAACATGTTCTGCACATGCGTAAAATGGCGCATCAAGTCGATCTATTTGTAGCTTGCTTCGTCTGAGTTTTTCACTACACGTTCTGGGCTATTTTTTACGTCCGCTCAATTTACAATGCAGAGAGCTACTTGATGCACCGATCATATGGGGGTGCCATTCTATTTTTTATAGGTTGTGTCCTAGTGTAATCTAAGGCTATTTTTCTGCATGCCGCAGGGAGAGAGGAGAACGTCCAACACACTCGTCATCTCAAACGTCCGCGCAGCACATCTAAAACTCCCTAACGAAAACTGAAGAGGAGAACTCACTTGGCCTCCAATGTGCACCACCCACAAAACGGATCTCCTGTCCTTGCAGCTGGTTGGATGCACTCATCACATGTGGTGTACTGGGCACAGTTGATGATGTCCAACTTCAAAAGCTAGAGAGGTAGTGAGTCAAACAGTTTCAAAGAAAAGAAGGAAAAAAAACACTTTGGTCACACTTTTCAAGAAGCAAGCATTAAAGTCACCGTGTATGCAATTTTGTGTAGTATCCATAACGAATTAGGAAGTCATTTCTTTCAAAGTGCTGACTACACAAATTTTACAGTAGCATCTACAACTTCAATGTTTCAGCGTACTTCCATCTGAAGACAACGCCGATGCTATTTGAATATGACTTTGGACAAGTTGCCAACAGCCACAATAATGTAAATACCATGTAAGCTAAATGACTTTGAAAACATAAGCATACGCCCACATGGAACAGTAAACCAGGAACTAGATTTGCATTGGAAAAATCATTCAGTTTCCTTGGTAAAGGTATACATGTTTGTTACATACATGTATAATCAATATGCTGCAAACCTCAGAATAGGTTTGCTCTTTTTCTTCTTTTTTTTTGTTCAGATAGCCATGATTGATACACTAAAGATAACTCACAAATGAGTCATTATTAAAAATAAAATGAATTCAACCATGATAAAGTAAAATATGCTGTTGAATATTATGTATACCAGTAATTCAAAACGGGGGCCCCGTTTTATAAAACTTGTTATCAGTGACAACTGCCACAATTCTATGACAAATTTGCTCTCAGCCAATCAGATACAAGGATTTCAGTAGCTTGTCACATCTGTGACAACTTGTCACTGATGACAAGTTTTATGAAACGGGCCCCTGGGGACAGGACCCAACAATGTATGTTCAAGCCAGCCTTAGTGGGAAGGGCAGACTCAAACACACAAAACATATCAGAATTGTTTCATAATTGAATAGAAGACAGGGATTGAATATGAAATAGGAAATACAGCATCTACTGCATTAACAGCAATACCAAGAATAATGCATTTCATTATTGCACTGCAAATGGCATTTCGAATACCGGGAAATGCTTCTTGCACTAGTGGGAAAAACCAAAACAACAAAACAACACTAAGGAATTCAGATTATTTACAATTCACAACAATACATGTGGTAATGAGTGTCAAAAATGTGTTTGGTGAAATAGGATCCCTACTGTCAATAGGAAGTAAAAGACAAACACCCCATTACTTAGGGAAAACATCAATAATACTGATGATAATAACAATAATACTAATAATAAAAATAATAATAATAATAATAATAATAATAATAATAATAATAATAATAATAATAATAATAATAATAATAATAATAATAATACTAATAATAATAATGATAATACATTAAAAAGTGCATAATAAGCACAGGCTTCTCTATGTGCTGTACAACTAACTCTTCATGTGCCATGGTGGAAACCCCCTTTGTGCTACATTATTCTGAGACACTAACGGTTTCATGCTTTGAGAAAACATTGTGTTTTTCAGGTCTATGTAACTTCTTTAGATTGCTGTTGAGCTGGGGCAAAAAGTGAGTAAAGTTGTAGAGAAAAAGCCAAGCTTTGCTTTGATGTATTATTGTATGACAAATCTATGATTGTTTTTCTTTCACATGAGCAGTAGCTACATTGCTGAAAAGGCATGACTTTTGCACACATAACGGTGACAGTAACTTACAAATTACTTTCAAATCCTGTAGAGAACACCTCTTGACAGTCAATCACTACATGAAATGCAAGTTATATGTGAGAGGAACAGAAGCGTGAGAAAAGCTTTCATTGTACCGCTGCATTTGGTGATTTATCGATCGGATTAGGCGGATTAGTGCGTTTGAGCAGAATATGCGAAGTTGGCACGCCGTTGACTGAGTCGAACGTGCGAACGTGGCACATAAAGAGTTGAAGGCATAATTTACCATTTGCCGATGAAACAAAAACCCAGCATTAGTGCATTAAAATAATTCCAAAATGTGAGTTTGGGATAAAAACAACCACTGTAAAATTCTAAATCCATATAATCAATGGTAAGTATTTTTGAATACCCAAAATGTGAACAATAGTTATAATTAAAATGTTGCCAGACTAAACCATCAACAGTCATGGTTTAGTGAGAAGAATACTGATATCTCCCCTCATTTTAGGCTTTATTGTAAAAATTGTATATGGTAGGATGTTTTGTGATACAACAGACCTACATATATGTATCAAATGTGATATCTTTAACATTTTTTAAATCACTGTTCCCAAAGGTAAACAGAACCTTTAAGATACAACATACAAACAAATGACTATCAATAACAATCAACATAATAAATACAATAATTAACAAAAGGGGTAATGATGTTTATCTTAATCAAGAAGAGACAGAAAAGGTGAGTTTTAAGACTAGATTTGAAATATGCAAAATTGGGTGCATGTCGAATGTTTTGTGGAAAATTGTTCCAAAGATTAGGTCCTGCAACTGCAAAAGATCTGCCCCCGTAATATGACGTGTTGGTTCTGGGTAAGTGAAGAAGTGCTTGGGTGCTTGAGCGAAGGTTTTGAGGAGGGTGATACTGCTTGAGCAAATCTGCCAGATATGTTGGGGAAGAACTATGTTGTGCCTTGTAGGTCAGCAATATGAGTATTATGCATTGTCAACAGGTAGCCAGTGCAATTTTTTGAGGGCATGGGTTATACTTTGTTGACAAGAAGTTTGTGTGACAAGCCTGGCTGGGATGTTCTGCAGCATCTGAATGTGGTGGATGTCTGTAGAAGAAAGGCCATACAACAAGCTGCTGCAGTAGTCTACCCTGCAATAGAAGCAGTCACACTGGCTAAAGATTGCGAAGTTCAAGATCTCAAAGTCTTCGCAATCTTTTGTTCACACTGGCAGTTCACACTGGCAGCCAAACTTCTTGATCTTTGGGATCAAGAAGTTTGGGTTCATTAGTGCTGTGTGCAAGAAAGAAGAAAGAACATGCTGTCTGACAGCCAACGATTTGATGTAACGATGCACATAGGTGCTTACACTTGATGCACCATCTGAAAACCACTGATAAATGCTGGAAACAGGTGGTGGACTGGTCACATGACAAACTTCTCTAAGTTTCAGTTGTGGGCATTCAACTATCCCTAGTTTGAGTGGGACGTTTCACAAGGTTTATGGGAAATTTAAGATCACACTGGCAAGACTCTGAGATCATAAAAGATCACTATCTTAAACTTCTCTATCTTTTGCCAGTGTGACCACAGCTAATGACACTTTGTAAGGATGTGGGTGTGTAGCAATAGCAAGTTGGATGGAGAATGACCCCCTTGTAGATGAAACATCTATTGTTTTTCGTAGATGATTCTGTTTATGTAAGGTAACATAAAACATAGACTGATCACTCATTACGCCAAAGCCAGTCAAAGTCCACTCACCTCTCCTGCGGACAAGATAAACAGCTCCTCTCTTTCCTCATCAAGATGGACATCTCTCAAGACGTTGCTGACTTCTAGATCCACAGTCTCATACAGTCTCATACTATCACTCCTTTCTATGTGCACCTGTATCACAATACAATTAAATCATTCTGTGTAAATAATGATATTTCTTATGATAATGATGAATTAGAATGCAGCAATTCCATATCATATGATGATCAAATTGGAGTAAAGAATAAGTTCATGCAGTTGTACTCCGTAGGGGTATAATACAGTACAAAGAAAAGTTGTTTGTACTAAAGTTGACATACAGCAGCAACAGACCAGTGCAGATATGAACAAATTGAAACGGGAATAGTTGGAGAGTTATTACATTATAAATGGACTAGAAGCACCCGTGGAAGTCCACGGGTCTGATGGCCTCATATTTTTTATTTATTTATTCATATTTCTTTTGCCAATCAGGGTTTCATACTTTTTCTCTGATATTTCTTCAACTACGTTATGAGAGAAAAAAATACACAAAGAATATTTTTGTCTTCATTTTCTCCCTCATTTCTATTTACATCATCAAAACTTGGTTTGATGGATCTAGAACCATCTGTTTATCTCATTGATACTGTTTATTGTTTTTATTCATATTATCAGCATTATAATTGTTATCACTGTTGTTATTATTATTATCATTGTTATTGTTATTTTGTGGGAGGGGGGATCATATTCATTACATTTTATTATCATTTTATATAATTCATTGACATGTTGACATCTGTTTCCCCCATTTTTCTGCTCTTGATAAAAAGCTTTTCTGAAGACAGTTCTGCGCAAACTGTCCAAAACTGCTTCACCGCAATAACATACATAATCTTGTGCTGAGCAGGACTACTTCATATATAGACCCCTCGTGTATTTGTTGCTATTGTGCTGAGAGAAATAAAATATTTTCATCTTCATTTGCTCTCTTCTTTTTGTTTTTATCACCAAACCTTGGTTTGATAGATCATAGAACCACCCGTTTATCTGCTTCAGACTGAACATGATTATTATCATTGTTATTATTATCATTATTATTATCATCATCATTATAATCAAAATTATTATTTGGGGAGGGGGAGATCATAGTCATTAGGTTTAATAAGTAGGCACCCGTGGGAATCCATGGGTCTCAGGGCCTCATATTTTTTTCTTTAATATTTCTTTTCCCACATTATGGGAGAAAGAAGAATATTTTTGTCTTCATTTGCTCCCTCTTTTTTATTTTTATCACCAAAACTTGGTTTGATGGACCATTGAACCACCCATTGTATTTCCACTTGTAACTTCAAAAATAAGCGGTCGGCAAAGCGAGGTTTTCCCCCACGTCCGCTCATCTAATGAATATGTATGTTTACAGCAGCTATGCAGTAAATGAATGGACAGCGTTGCATGTAATCTGATATGGAAGGGCACGATCGGCAAGGACAAAATTGAAGTGGATATTTAGCCGTCCCAAGCAGTCTTAGTACAATGATACCCAACTTGAGAGCAAACTAAATGATGTACCTGAGCTGCATAGTATCCTGCAGTTGTGCAAAATACAATAAAATAACAGCATTCATTCTTTTCATTTGGGCATGCCAATGGCGAACTGTACATAAATGCCCTTGTATGACCGTATTACTATATGAGAGTCCATTGCACGCGCACGCAGATAGTGTTTTGTGTAACCATGCATCGTCAAATACACAGGCGCAGGCCCAGGCCACACACTGGCATACCCCACAGAACAGAGTTCTGTGGCATACCCGCGAGTACATTGTGTTTTTTTCGCTGCACCCCATCATCTGAAGTATCCCACTGTCTTCTGCAAGCTAAAAGATGGATGATCGAAAAAGCAGGGGTCCAGCGCAGAATTCGGTAAATATTAAAACGCTCGGCTCTTTTGTCATGCACAAAAATGCATTATGCATCTCGTCCTCGACATTGACAAGGACGCAGAGCGCAGACGAAACCCGTGCCATTCGATGCAGGATACTCTCCCACGGCAGACGGCACCGGTCACAGCAGCCCACAGCCGATGGCTTCGGAGGAGATAGACAAACCAGCAACGGCAGAATAAAACAGGAAATACGTAGACGTCTATATGTACATTTGGCCGCGACAAACAACTTAGCGTATTATAGTATAGAAGTTTACACTTTTGAATGATTACCGTACACAAGGGATGTAGCCATTTTTTGCTCCATAACATACCAGAATATTCATTGTTTACACTGTAAACAATACTGCCCTAACTGCAATAAGGTGTGAACTTCCTCAATCTTGGAAGGCTGCCTGTTGTGACATTCATCATGTGCAGTGCGGTCATAGGGAAATGGTGTCCTTGAGATATGCTGCATTCGATGGCATTTTACTCACAAAATATGACATTTCATTAAAGAACAAATACGGAACACTACACTAACACAGAGCAATGCCAAAAGTCAATATAACAAAGTCAGTTATTTTGAAATGTCCATGCTAACTTTAGACACGTCTGTGGTAATGTGGGGTTATTTGAACCATGAGGTAACTATAAACTAGCTTACTGTTACAAGTTTTGTATTTTGCGTTGTATGAAGAGACATGTAGTGGGCACGCTTCATTATACCTTTTGTAGGTTTCCAGTGTAGGATGAAATGAATGCAACAGTCTGGTTTTCCATTAAGAGTGTGATGATAGAACCCTGTTCTCCCTCGAGTTCCAGACTTCCAGATGCTTCCAAAGGAACTTTTGCCTCAGCATACGTATAACGGGGAATACCAGCAGCAACACCTGTGCATGTCTCTGTCTCTGAGATATCTTCTCTCTCCAACTGTTCCAGATAAAGCATATGAGAAACACAAACTTTGTTGATCTAGGCATTTACAAGAAACTGGGTAAAAAGGAGTAAAAAACACAATCACTAATGATACAATGTTGAAAATTATGTGTCCTGAAATTTAAATATTTTTCATGTAATACACTGTTTTTGGTCTCATATTTATTGTTGTTTGCAATAACTAAATTTGGGATCTGTTCAGCCATCTTCACCATAGTTTTGTGACCTTTGACTTAATATTGCAAATTTTGGGAATAACTTTATCTATCTGGCTAATGTTTGCACATCCTCAGATGGATTATCAAACTTTGTTTACATTTATATAGTCAATGAAACAGTCTGTACTCAATCACTGGCGAATCTATGGGGGTGGGACTTCTGAAGGAAGTTTCAACCCATCCCCTTCCTTGGGCTGCCAAATGAAATGTGGTGTGCCTAGTAAAGCGCGATCATGTGTCTGGACCAACAAAGCACAGATATGTTCCTAGCACTCTGTCTAAGGCTCAGTCCAGCATTGCCAGAATTGGCATAATCATGTGAAGACTTTTTTCCCCCTTTTTTGTTTTTTGATTTTTTTTTTTTTTTTTTGTTGTTGATTTTTTGCTTGTCAGCCAATTTGGCAAGAGAATTGTCATGGGGTCAAACCCTCCTCTCATTAGTACAAAGTCCGACCACCCCATCACATTCAATTTTGAATGAAAAAGTAAACTTTGCAGAAGTCAGAGCCGCATGGAGCTGGAAGGTTCAAATGTAACAGGGAGTCCTCACTCTTCTCACAGCATTCTGCTTTAGTTGAATTTAAACAAAGTCAAAGAAAATCAAGTCCCTCCAACATGATCACAACAATGTCATCAGCTAAGTTGTTTTGTCCTAGATTTGGAGATTTGGCCAATGTGAACACATTGGCAGCAGACAGCATTCCTATATGTGACAACACGGTGGATTAACTCACAGAAGGTGTTTCCAGAACATGGTATAGGACAAACCGAAAACTGAGCTTCACCTTACGTCACACTTGGGGTAGGATGTAGTTATGAGTGTTTATGCTTTTATGGTATTGATAGCATTTACTGGTGTGACAATCTTTGTGACATTCTTTGTGTAAGTTTACATGTACAACCTGTAATACAGCTGTTTGTTGTTAATCATGATACATAAAAATTTATACCACACATAATTAGAATGTTGCTATCCGATTGGTCGATTGCCCATCACGTGACATTTAGTTAAAAGTTCCATTGCACGCTGTGGCTGTCAGTCGTGCAATTTTGTTTGAGCAAAAATGGATAGCTGACGTCACACATTTCCATGACTCCTGTGTTAAACTCAAGATTGACCCCAGAATTTTGTTCCATCGCATGGCTCTGATGTCACGATAAACAAACATTTTCCACACGCACTCAACAATTATAAGCGCGCTTACAAGCGTACACTTTTGCCACTCATTTTTGTAAACAACTTTGTTTCGCATACAGAACGTACACGGTGACTGCGACTGTGTGGCTACTCATTCGTCTTCACAATCATGTTCAAAATTTTCTCACGGTTCAATTCCGTATTGATATCAGAATTGACCCGGTTCAAACCGCACTGACTTGCATCGACCCGCTGCAACCCGCAGCGTAAAACCGTATGGACCCTTGCCGTATACCACATTGCCTTCATGCAACGGATGATGACAGGGTTTACATCTGGGTCAATATGGGTTGAAGCGGGTTCACACGGGTTGATAGGGGTCGAAAAGGATTCGGTTAAGGATTTAAAGCGGATTTTTGTACGGTTCAATATGTGTCAATACAGGTCTCTAGGGCTCAAACCGAGTCGATACGGTTTTAACGTTTTATGGACCCGGTTCGAAATCCGGCCGTGTGTGACTGTAGCATGTAAATTACCCTCTATTCCGGGTTTAATCCGGCTCATTTTCACCCGGATCAAATCCGTTTTGTGACCTGGCCTTTTGTGACTGTAGCCCACAAACAGGGAATACAAATAATACTCAGAATGGGCCAGACAGACAATAAGACAGAAAAATAGAAACACAGACACACTAATCTGTCTAGACTGAAAATGTTTAGAATGCTGAGCACTTTTACACATCATTAACTCTTAATGTGCCAGGCCCAAAACCCCTAACGTGCCAGAGGTTTTTACCTAACGCCAGAGCGTTTCGAAACTTGACTGATAATGAAATTTAAAACCGCCATATCTCTGAAACTATTGACTGTTTTGAATTGAGTTCTACACAACATATATCAAAAAATGTTTGTTCTTTTGTGTCTTGTAGTCAGTTTGCCATAATATCTATCTGAACCTGAAATATTGCAAAAATAATTGATACATCAAAAAAATTATTAGAAATGTTTGTGTAGTATGGAAAAGAAGAGTCAGTCGTGTTTTTTCTTCAATAGAACGCTCCCTTGACTATGTGAGAAAGTTTTAGAGGAACATCTCCTCTTTCAAATGATAACAAAATCGCCTTCTAGAATTGTATGATTCCAAAGATACTGGCAGTTTATTTTGTCTTAGCAATTTCTCTTTCTGCCTCAGTAATTCATTCCCAAATCTGAGTCCTTTAGTCCCAGATACTGTATTTGAAACTAAAGTAATTGTCCCGGGCCCGGGAAGAGTGTCTTTTGTCCACTTGAGAAGGAAGAACCAACTAATCCTTCTTTTGTGTAAGCGGACCGCCGGGGGGGGGGGGGGGGGGGGGGTACTTTATTGAAATTGGCAGGCCTTTGTTCGCACGCAATTCCTATGCTAGCGGTGGGGACGATTAGTGACGTTCCCCAAAACAAAAGGATGAAAGACTTGACCGACGAAAGAAAGTTGACTCTCTTTGAGGGACAAAATGAAAGCAGCTTCCCGCAGGACAGCATCAAAGCAGAACAATGCGAATGGAACCGCATTGACAATACAGGCAGATTCAATAGCATACACACGCATGGTTTACCAATGAGACTTTCGATCCATACACATCTCGCAGAGGGTGCGCTCGCTGCCTATTTTCCCGACACGAAAAAAATACATCTAGCTGAAAGATCATGTATTTACTCAAAATTTTCCAATGTAAGCATGCTCATATTTTAAGTGGAAACGATGGCTATGCTAATCAGCTACCAGTACATATCATTGGCATTTTCTTGGTGTAACACATTACAGTACCACAAGAACTTAATTGATCAATGCTTTTCTCGCTCTTCTTAGTCGCCAATCGGCGACCATGGCACATCAGGACTATGGTCGTCAATCGGCGACCATGGCAAGTTAAGAGTTAAAGTTTCAACATCCTCAACATAAAAGCTGAATTATAGAACTAATTTTCAAAAGCTCTACTTTACCGCAACTGATGGCGAGCATTGTGACTCGTCAATGTATTCAATTTTGCCACCTAATCCTTGTGCATCAGCATTGGGCGAACCACATCCATATAAAGCATCAATGAACTTCTCTTGAACAGCTGGCATTGGGTAGATACAGAGCCAGGATTGCACACTACCATCAACATTACTTCTGGTGAAGGTGGTAAACAGAGCATCATCATCTGTGTTGATACCAAGCGACTCAGCAAGCTGGGGAGAGACTGGACCAATATGAGCAGCTTGTATCAATGCACCAGCTTCACATGAAAGTTCAATTTCTAGATATGAAGGAAGGTTTTCTTTTAAATCGTTATTTTCGGTACAGACACGTCCCAGTTTTGATCCTGAAGATGTCCCAGACAGCACATTTAGAAAGAAGAATATGTAACCATTCCACTGCATTCCATCAATAAGTTTCACATTATCTTTCATCGTGGAAGATGTTATAATTTCTGTGGCAAAATCAAGATTGAGAGTCAGGGCTGGCACTTGATCATCCAGTCTGCGTATCCCTACTGGCCTCAATTCGTCATTATTTCTGGATGTTGGAGCCACAAAAAGATACGAGTCAAATGTGTCTATGTTAGCTGTCTGCTTTGCAATCTGCCCTACAAGTCCAACAAAGGATGAACCCAGTGTCCTTTTCGTTACTATTTGGTCATGAAAGCCAGATGAAATTAAGGTGGTTAGGTCTCTGTATTCACACTTGCCATCATATGTTCTGCACAGGACAAGGCGATTGCGAGAAGGTGCAATGGCAAGGATGGTGTTGTTATTATCCTCGCAATCAATGCCACAGACGTCAGGGTCTGCAAGTTGGTCTGTACTGTCATTTCTCAAGTGGAGTAGATTTATATCCAGCTGATAAATCCTGGACCTCGCTCCCACGTACACAAACTCTTCGCCAGTTCCATTACTATAAACAAGGAAGTGGTTGAAGACACTGCCTGGCCCGCCCTGGAAAGTTCCCCTGAGGTATGTTGACACCGGTGCTGCTGCTGAATCCCCAATCAGCGACAGTATGCAAGTAAATACCACCAGACTGGACAGTTTCCAGTGTGTATGAAGCACCTGACTGCATTCCATGTTGCCAATTTAGCTCAGAACAATCCTGGTTCAAAGCAGATCCTCTATCCACTGAGTCACCAGCATGAAGCATTGGATTAATCTGCATGAAAAATAGAAAGAAAAGTGATTATAATAATGATTTGTAAACATTTTAAATGACAAAAAAAAACATGATTCCGCTTTTACATACATATATATATGTTAGTAAACATGGCTTACCATGGAATTTTAACTCAGAAACCCATGCCTGGTTATTAAAGTTATTAAGTTTTGTTCAAATCCATGTGCCTGAACACCTGAGACAACATGGAATCACATGAAAAAAAACTAGAAATGTCGCTATGGCGACTGGTATGCCTCCGCCATAATTCACGATTCTCCTAATAGGTCTATAGTACATGTGGACAATGTGTGCTTACATGTACATTTTCACCAAATTTTCAAAATATTAAAATGACACATTTGTCACAAATGTATCGAATGCTCACCTTCCTTGACCTATGTTTAATTGGATGAATAGGAGAGTATGTATTTGGGGACTTAAGAACTTTAACTTGACTTTGACCCTTTCATAAGTTTATGCACTGAGTAATTTTCAAGGTATGGAGAAAAAGTGCAATTTATGTATTGAACAGTAAATTATCATTTTCATCTGGCCTTTGATTTATAAGAGAATCACTGTCAGGCAGAACATACATAAATATGTACAAAGTTTCAAGATAACTTGAGCCACTTCCGAGATATGGAGAAAGAAGTAAGTTCAGCACTTTCACGTGATCTTTGACCTTTTGACCTTTGACCTTCTTGGCAAAAAGAGAATCTCTATTGGGTTATACATGCATACATCAAGTAAAAAAAAATAATAATCCTGCTGGCATTGCATAAATATAAAGAAAATAGTAAAATTTTGAAGTATTGCCCTTGACCTTTGACCCCTGACCTTTGACCCCCATGAACCCCATTTCCCTAGATAACCACTGCCAGTCAGTACATGCATATATACTATGTTCCATGAAGATACCTGGAACAATTTGCAAGATCTACAGAGAAAAAAGTGAAATTTCAACATTTTACTTGACCTTTTGACCTTTGACCTTTTGACCTCATGACCCAACTTTCACCAGAGAATCCTAATTGGGTAATACAATGTACATGTATACACTAAGTTTCAAGAAAATATCTTCAGGCATTGCATAGATTTGGATAAAGTGAAATTTTATGCATTTGACCTTGACCTTTTGACCTTTGACCTTGAGCATGTGCACCCAAAAGTTGATAGGCACAACTTTACCCCCTAATACACATACATGCCAAGTTTCATTAGGATACCTAAAAAGGTTTTGATAGTTACCCTGTCCACAAAATTCATTACGGACGGACGGACGGACAACCCGAAAACATAATGCCTCCGGCACCACTTCGTCGCGGAGGCATAAAAAAAGAAAATAGCATTGTGCTAAAAACTTTAAATGTGTCATTCTCTTTGTATTTCTTTTAACACCTCTACCCCATTCCACTACTCTGATATAAAATATTGTTGCACTCTTCTCATCCAATGATGATTGCATGTCATTAACACAATCAACATTTAATATCCTAAACTTCATTCCCAGCTTGTCAGATTTCAATCCTCATCAAAAACTGTTGAAAAGCTTGTCCAAATATCCTTTTAGATTTTACCAAATTGATGCACATCATGATTTTTCTTGCATTTACTAAATTTGCACATCCTTCAAGGATACTCCCTTGAAGCAATGGTTTTCTTACTGTGTAACAAATGTTACAACCAATCAACAAAGGCAGCTACTCTTAAAGTAGCCCTTGACATCCAATGCTCACTCATTTCCAAGCACTCAACTGGTCATAACTTTGCTACCTATATTAACTATGAAATGTTACTACATAAACTTTTGATAGTTGATATTCATCTTTTTAATAGTATAGCACCTTTTCTCCTGGATGCACATAATCCCCAACAAGCATTGGAGACAAACTAAATTGACCATGTACTAACTACTGTACGAGTTAAAATTTTCGCGTACAGATATTTTTGCGAATTGCTACATGGAGGACATTTGCGCGTGTTGTTAATTTCGCGGTTGCGATGGTCTAACTGAACGTAACTATATGCGCTTTGTTATTTTCGCGGTTCAAAGGCGATTCGCGAAATTCGCGAAAATAAAACCACCGCGAAAATTTCTAGTGAGTACATGTACATAGGGTTTAAGAACAGATCCTAGCAATTGTACACGTATGACTTGTTTTACTGGTGAAGATTTCAGAGATACATGTAGGAGCCTGTTCCATAGTTTTGGATGATATAAGAGGAGAAAGCTGCCTCATCAGCTAGTTGTTTCTTCTATCACAATTGCACAAAAGTTATCCACATCTAAGGACAACAGCACCTTAACCAGTTGAGGACGGACTGATTTTGCTATCACATGCACTTCCCATAGACACCTGCATGAGTATTCTCTGGACTTGACTTCAACAGGTTAAATGGCACACTGTGCATCTTAACATTTTCAATGATCTTGCCTGAAAAGGGCTCCAAAATTAAGAAAAACTCTCTTGTGACAGACTAAAGTCAATTACCAAAGAAAAAAAATCCACCAATTGACAATCATGCAAATCCCTAGGTACAGCTATTTATGTAACAGGAAACTGAAGTCCAACTGTTTTATTCTGCCTTTAGATGACCTAGTGATAACCTGACTGTTTGCGTAGATCATCACTACAGTATTTATGACATTTTAGGCAGAGGCACCAGCATACCTATGTCATTAGTGTCAACTTTATTTTCTTTTCTTTTCTTTTTTCTTCATTTAGTATTGATCCTGGGAGTGTTGAATACTTAGAAATCATGGGGCGAATGTTAAATGAAAGAGAACAACAACAAAATACGATTAAGAAACCCAGGTGCTAAATCTCTTGCATCTACTATTTTTATCCAAGCATATTGTTGAGCATCAGATACAAATAACTACTACATGTATACCAGTTTAGTTAAATGGTAAAGTGTTATCTGTAAATATTGAATTTGGTTTGGTGTCTTGCCATCTTTGCTTTCATCAGTACCAGCAACTGGATGGAACACTTAATTTTCTTGAGGAAACACATGACAAAAAAAATGTTACAAAATATCACCCTTTCACGTCATATCCATACTGTCTCAGAGTTGTGACAAAATCTAGACTGGACACTAAAAACAACTGGATCAGCCAGTGAAAGGTACATGTACAGTGTAAAGAAGCACTGAAAATTTCTCAGATGTATTTTGTCATTAGTTTTACAGTGATTTGCAAAAAAAAAAAAAAAATAGCATCAACAAAACACACCCATGAAAGTTACGAGGACTGCACTTACATTGCAGTCTGTGCAACAGCTCCACCCAGTAAACACAAAAGAGGACTTCTGATTAGGCATTGTGCAATTGTTTTCCTTCTCAGAAAATAGAGTAAAAATAGTCAAAATAGGGAAAATCACTATCTAGCATTCTCAAAGATGAATGTCCATAAAGATTATGAGTACCAATCTGAAAGAGGAAGTTGTTTGTAATTAAAGTTATCTTAGGTAGGTTACTGGTAGGCCTACCAACTATGAAATATCAGTTGCATAAAATGAACAGGTCTGATAGAGGACTCTATAAATAACTGTAACTGCCAGTGCTTCAAACCTGTCTGTGGTAGTCCCTCAAGGGAAACAGTTCATAAAAATGGCTGGTGGCCATATTCTTTTGCTTGGACTTTGCTTTTACATATACATGTATGTACATTGTACATGATTACAAAATTACAACATTTCTATAATTTGGTTGTGGGTTGTGTTATGTTTAGCTTGATTTGTTTTAATTTGTTTTTCTGGCTTGTCCTGAAAAGGCATTACTGATCACTATCTATGGTGTCAAATAGTGACCACAGGATACACATTTTGTGACCACCATAATATGTAGGGGCTTTCACTCTTTCTCTGTCACTTGGAGATAATCTACATGTGAAGGTTAAATACTGCATAAATTTGTGTACACTATAGATGGGCACTGAAGACCGGCAACCACTAGTATCCTTGGGTATCGGTGGTATGTAATCAAATATATAAAACCTGTCTTAGTGACCACCCGTCTATTGCAGATTTGCAGCCACCTGTTGTATGCGACCACTAAAAACAATTCCCTCCAAGAGAAAAAGCATGTTAGAGAACCTGTCTATAGTGTCCACCTGTCTATATAATGGTCACTTTTTTTTTGGTCTCCCATGGGTAGCCGCTAAAGACAGGTTAGACTGTGGTATTCAAGGGGCCACTGAAAAAAAAAAAAAAAAGCTGGGATGGTTATGCCCCTTTGACCTCAGCCTTTTTCAGAGGCCCTTGCACTACAGTATGTATACGCCAAATATTTTGCAAGGTTTTTATTTTCGTGAATTTTGTGAGTCAGGTGCTATTCGCGAAAATAAAGACACAAAAATATTGACTTTGATCCCGATATGAATATGCGACATACACGTATTCTCAATTTGGTAATCACAAATTCAAACACTTGCGAAATTGCCGGGAAGTATCAATTGGCGAAAATTTAGACTCGCTAGATATATTACAGTATAATTATATTGTAACTTGGTGGTTTGATTCTCTCTCACATTCCCAATCCCAGCTGCTTTTCTCCTGAAGCTACTACAGTGTAGGGCAATGGAGTCTCTGATTAATGCTAACTTGCCACCTTAGTTTTGGGAAAAGAACACATTGAGCTGACATACTGTCTTGGCTGGTATTGAGGGGGCCTAGGCCTAGCTGAGAAACCTGTTCAGTATATAATACTAACCTGGGCTGGCCTGAAAATATGAATCATAAACTAGCACATGGCCAATGATTAATTATGATTGCCTCTTAAAAATCTCCAAAATGGCACTATCTAAAAGCATGATATTTTCCATTAATCTTAAAATATTCTTCTTTATAAATTTCAACAAATTACAAGAGACAGAAATATTCACAAATAAATGATAAGAACCTTATTTACTAAATATTTACAAGTTAACACAATATACGAATGTAACTATTGTTCTCACAGTTACAAATCACATCCCCTGATCATGCAATCAGGTATCAATTCTCTGTAAATCTTGCTGATGCATATCTTTCAAAATTACTCTCTTACAAATTCTGCCCACTTGGTAGGACTTGCTTGTTGTGATCTCACTCCCCCCCCCCCCCCCCCCCGAAACCAGTGGGCCACTCCTGCTGTGTACATTCACATCAAACCGTTCAATATACAGTTAAACTCGCCTCAGTCGATGTCGCATATGTCGAATAATCACGCAAGTCGAAGATTTTAAAAAGTCCCGAATTTTCCCCATTGACTTACGTGTATTAATTCACTCACAAGTCGAATTTTTAAAGTCGAATACTCGCCTAAGTCAATGAAATTCCAAGAACACTTTCACGGAAAAACCACTGAATTCACCTTGCCTAAGTCAAATAAGATTTTATTGTGTAATAAATCATTGTCAAAAGCATGAAACGCCAGTTTTTGTTTACATACAGTATATACCAAAAGAAACTTTGCGTTAAAAACATTGACGTATCATTTACGCAAGAGGTTTCACCAGAATCGTTATTAACGAAAAGTAACGATCGGGAAAATCAACGTTTGTAGTAACGATGAGTAACGATCCCAAGCGCAAATTAACGATGCTTCGTTGACATTAACGATAGTAATGCAAGAACTCACGCGAGATTTTGGTTTCCGTTACCCAGACCTGGTGAAAGGACGATGTATCGCCTCTGCCGAGTGTAGCGATCTATGCCTTATATACTTAGCGGAGTCTTTTCGCGAATCGTATCACGATTTCGCGAATGGTTAATATGCGACCGGGGTCACCAAAAATGCACGCCGTGCCAACAACAACAACAAAAAAGCCCGATGTTTGCCTTCAGTTTTGGAAATGAACAGCGGTAACAATCTGCTCCATAAGATGCTAGAATAAATGTCATATGTTTGCTCTTAATTTTGGAAATGAATAACGGTAATATTCAATGTGGATAAAGCGTCTTGCTGAAGGGCAAATATCGGGCACACCGCTCCAGCTCTCAGCTCCAAAGTAGACAACATACATGTACATTATACACGTGTATGCGTGGTGTAACTGTAAGTCAATTTTTTTTGACTTACGCACAAGTCGAAACTCGCCTAAGTCGATGTGTTTTGCTCAGTCCCGAGAAGATCGACTTATAATGCGAGTTTAACTGTACGTTGAATCAAGTGATTTCATTATTACGACTTTGTTATGATTTCCATTGGAAAACCACATACACCATCACCCATCAAACCTGTATTATAGTAAATATGCCTCCATTTCATTTCCTTAAATCATTCTTTTATTTAAGCATGGCACACACTTCAGCCTGGGGACTGTTCTTCCGGAGGTCCGTGCAATTTTTTATTTCATTGTATGGGAAGAGATAGCGTACTTTGACAAACAAAAGATGAACTTGTTCCTACATTGTTAATACTGTCATCATCACCACCACCACACTTTATTCATTCATTCATTCATTCATTCATTCATTCATTCATTCATTCATTCATTCATTCATTCATTCATTCAAGAATATGGCACAATGTGCTTGGTTGATACCATTTGCTAACTATTGCTAGCCACCTGGGATGAACCACATGGGGGCGGTTTCATCCGCCAGTTTTGTGTGGGTGAATAGCAGACAAATTCACTGGGTTAGCACCCTCCTCTTTGCGATGAATGTAGTGGGATCTTTTCCAAGCATGAGTCATGGCTAACTCACAGGACAGGACCTCATTTAACCAGTTGCATACGGAAACTGGGTAGGCCCTGTATTTTCATGGGAATTTCAGAATCTTGGAGGTAATGGGTTAATGACAATGTCCTATCCAAGGAAAAAAAAGTTTTGCCTCTTACTAGCTAGAGGGGACAGAATACTTACACACAACAGTGCTCAGTGAGACTCAGGAATCAAACCCAGTACCCTTGGGTGTGAAGGCAGATGAGATGTGCTATCCAAGTAATGACTGAGCCATATCACCACCCCAACCATCATCACCGCCACTATCACGATCACCACCACCACCACCATCACCATCATCACCACCAACACCACCACCATCACCATCACCACCACCATCACCATCATCATCATCACCAACACCACCACCACCATCGGAATCATCATCACCACCATCATCATCATCATCACCATCATCAGAAGGTGGGAAGGATTGTGCTGTGCTGTGGATCAGGATCTCCCAGTTGAACTGCAATGCTTATAATTTTCTACCATTATAACTGTGTTGTGCATGGATGTCAGTCAAAAATAAATGCTTACATGGCAAAAAAAAAGAAAAAAATATATATAATGCATATATCTGTCCTAGGCCATTATGAAAGGCAAAGGGATAAACTGTAGTGAAAGCAGTGACTAAAAACTCTGGCAGGCTAGGGAGGGTCAATTCCAAGCACTAGATATTTAGTCTGTTTACTTAATACTAGTAGAAATTGTTTCTATAGTAGTATAGTAAAGTTTACATGATACATTATCTGTATCTGTATCTGTATCTGCATGGTTTTAGTCAGCAAAATGTCCAAGAAGATCGAAGACACATCCACGCCATGCTAACATCAAAGCAATGCAATACTTTGCCTGCGCCTGGTTTGCAGCAATTCTAAAGTAATTCAAGAGCTCAGTGAAATTAATGTGTTCCATTAATCAAACTCGTTATACTCACGATAGATGACAATAATCTATTCACTGATCTTTACCTGTCAATGTGTGAAGATGGCAGTAGCTGAGCTGAGTAAGCAAGCTGCGGTGTACAGTCAACCGCACAATTCCTTTCATTTGTGAACAACAGTGTCAGTGAGATTGACTTCACGCCCAAGACAAAGTTTAAATCCTCTAGTTTACAGGAGTAGTGCAATATCATGAGCTCGCGATGAAGTAGTTTACTACAGTACACATCGATAACGTCAGAAGTGTCATATTCCACTGATTCCCCGTTCTGTTTCCATACTGTACAAAATTATTTCGGTGCCGTGCTGTGCAAGTGGTGAAGTGCAATGCCAATACAAGTTAATAGGAGGTAACACCCCGTGCCTGTAATGTACCGAGTTGATGGAAGTGCGTGTGAATTTGCTCGGGCTACTTCCGCATGCGGATTATTCCAATATAGCCAAGGGTACACATGTTTTTCATGCAGCAAGAGTTAGGACCAGCAAAATTATGATATTCTCTTTCCCAGCTAGATTTTCAGCCAAAATAACGGTATAATTTAACTCTAACCTACAGAATATTTTTGGGACGGTTATGACAGGCCAATTATGAACAGAGTTGTCGGTATTTACTCTCCTATTCCCGTGCGTGTCTTATCTTCGTACCTGCTGATGTACTTGCATCAACAAACATGTGTAATGTACGTAGCCTCCCGAGGTTCGCTGGCGGATAGTAATTGGGGAAATCCCTATATCACGTATGTGCCCGCCTTCTGCAGTATAGTGTAAAGTCGTTACTATGGCGAGCACTGCCGCAGTAGCTTTACACTTTTCTTCAGTGTGGGAATACAATCTATATGCGTCTTGGATTATTTGTTATGCCTATTAACAAAATTTTACTCGTTAAATGTTGATTCAATCATTTCCAACGGTTCGGCTGGATGCTTTTCCCAGTTATCCTCACCCCGATAGTCACTATAGTATACTCCCATAGCAGTTCTTCTTTTCCTAAAAAAAAGTCTTGTCGTCTCTCTTTCTTTTACTAGTATTACTTCCCCCTTTCATTTCTTGGGTGAGTTGTATGAGGGGGCGGGGGAGGAACTGAGGGCAAGTTGACAATTTGGACATTTGAAAATGAAATTCTTGTAATAGATTCAAATTTAATGAGGGCTTTTGTTAGTACAGTTATACACTCTGTATAAATGTTTTCATATAACAATATACAGAGATATTATATCTCTGTGTATCTCTATTATAACTATGTTACATTTGTATATTTCACCAGAAGTTTCTGTATATTATCACCAGTAATTGATGATGTACAATGTTTTTGTCACTATGGTGCTGATTTTCCTTTCTTTTGAAAGAGGAAGGCGATTTTCTGTATCATCATCAGCCAAAAAAAAAGAATCTTGACTTTTGAATTTGATGCCTGGCCCTGTAATCCTGAGAAGGGGGGGGGGGAGAGAGAAATTCTATCCGTGTCCTCTCAAGAACTGTCGCTCCTTATTTCTACATGGACATGCTAATAATAACTATCCTACCTTGTCTTACTTCCGGGGGGGGGGGGGGGGGGGGGGTACGCGTTCAAATTCTTGTTCTCGCGCATTCGACTTGTTTCCAAGCTTAGGCGGGAAGCAGATTTTGATTTCCTTAACCTATAGATAGTCCGCTACGAACATATATTAGTTTAATGGTACTTTTAATCATTATACTTTTTGGTGCTTTTAATCATTATACTTTTCGATACTCATTTAGACTCTTTAAATTTAAAAGGGACATTCTCTGAGTTTGAATCCTGACCAGTTCAACAATGACGTCTCCCCTATATGAGAACTCCCTCCCCTATACATGTGTTTGA